>NW_011370184.1:394843-446088 GCF_000735185.1 Notothenia coriiceps
GAGACACAACGACATTCTGACTGCAGTGGGGTTTGAACCTGTGCTCCCCTGAGCCGAACACCAACGCACTAGTTCAGTACGCCACACGCCATATAAATATATATATTAGGGTGGTCCTTAAAATTGGAAGTTGGAAAGTCTAAACTCCAACCCCCAGAATTCATTCTATTAGTCAAGAAAACTAAAGAAAAACTAATAGAATTAATTATGGGAGTTGGAGCTTAGACTTTCCGAAAAAAAATGTACCTCATGAAAGGACCACCCTAATATATATATATATATATATTTCTATATCTTATTTTATAGTCATTTATCTTTCTGTCGTATATTTGTTTGGTTATCGGGGAATACCACATGGAGAGGGGGAGAGGCGGGGTTCGGGGGTTTACAACTTTTTGTCATAAATGCTGGACATATTGCGTTTGTTATTAAAAACTGAAAAATAAAGTTGTTAAAAATAAGAAAAAACCCGTAAATGATGCAGTTTATGATAATGGACTACTGGTTTATTATTATATCTATATTTTTCATTCAGCCTGTGAGATGAGGAAAATCATATCAGGGAAGAGTCAATATGTCTAAGTCCAAATATAAACTTCTAAGCATAATTAAAAAGAAAAAGAGTAAAAAAAGTCTAGCATGCTTTACTTACTGCTCTGAACCTGGGCCTGTGACCTTGTTGCACGATGGGGATCTGTTTGTGTCTTGGCCTGGGGGCACAACATAATCCTCATTGAATCAGTTTGAACTAACGTTTCAGCTCCAAATTGAACATTCTACATGGATCATCTGCTCACCTGTGGTTTTGCTGCTCTGATCTGTTTTTGAGGGGTCTTCTTTTGCAGGACTGTCTTCTTTCTCCTGAAGCTCCTTGGTCACCAGAGCCATCAACTTCTTCAACCTCACCAGATCATTTTGCATTTCTATCTTTTGCTGAAACAGAAGAAACCAACGTCTTAAATCATGCACTTAAGTAAAACACAGGGTGGAATAAGACGAGAAAGGAAGGGACGCTTACTGCCGGCACAGTTGGAAGCATATAAACAAAAACAACTGTCAGTCAGTGAAGAAGGACTAACAACTCAGCCAGTTAGTCTTTAATGAAAGGGAATGTGTGCTTTTTCAGCCAGACAGCACTTAGTCAGGAGAATACATGGCAGGAAAAGAGAGCGAGAAGGTGATAATATTTAACATATATGAAAGGAAAATCAGTAAACAAAAGAGAGAAGTGACAACAGCTATTTCAAGCAGTGCTGGTGGGTTTAAAAATGTGTCTCAACTCATCCTTTAAGTTGACAGCGCAAGTGCATTGATTATGTACACAAACGCGTAGCCAAATAACAACAAACCTCTGTACCCACAGATGTGTTCAAACCTGGGCCCTTTCTAAACCCCAGGGCAGATAAAAGTGGAAGCAGTGGAAGATGGATGAGGTAGAAAACAAGAATCATCTCCTAAGCGGCATTTCCTCCAACGTAAATGAAATGCAATTTAGAAAGCTGCTGAGGGGGACATTTTTTACTGAGCGAGGCAGTCCGTCATCTCGGAGCTGACAGTTTGGGTGGGGGAAGTGTAGGCGCTGCCCTCTATGGGGCGTAATGCGACAATGCATCACTGTGAGCACAGGTAACGCTGAACAAACATCAATATAAAAGGTTGATTTACACAGCATACTATGAATACAAGCAATTGGGAACATAATCATATTTACCTGTGTGACAAGAACTTCGCTTGAAAATTGTGATGATTCAAATTGTGAAGTGCCGACATCATTCACTGGGACATCACCTGCAGAGAGAAAATAATCAAATATCATTGTGTCTAAATGCTTGAGAATGTTTTTTTTTTATTAGGGATGTCAATGTTTCAATCAATACATTATTGGTGGTTAGTATGAAATAACAAGACCAAACAAGAGCAGCATCAATACTCTCCGAATCAGGAAGACAACACGATTGCAAATTGATGTTTTTTTACAGAGTCTGAACTGTTCTTTGTTTTTGTAATGTCAGTTAGATTAAATTAAATAAGAGCTATGAATTATTAAATCATCCATCTTGCTCATTACACCGTAGTCTTTCTTTCCCTGAGGTGTGTGTGAATTACAGATCATGAGCAGAAGATAATTATAGGCTGAAACAAATCCATATTTTGCATTCCTATTTCCCAGCTCAAGACACACACATCACAAAACTGGGAAACAAAACAGCAAACAAGTGAGCAACACAAGGTAAGACTTATATTTCATACCTAAATATACACGTATCTCAGGAGGCTGCAAACCTACAAATGGAAACTAGTACATTGGTAGCTGAGGATCAACTTACATTCATCAGGTGTGCCAAACAGGTCCACAGAGCATTGGCTGGTAGGAACACAGTCGGGGCTGTGGCTTGCAGGTGGACGGCTCATCTGTTGTGCTCCAGGAACTGTAACACCCTCACATCTAGCTTCTCCGGAGTCTCCCTGGTCCTTTGTCACAGCAGAGCGAGAAGCTGATGTTCCGAAAATCTCTGCCAAAGTTGGTAATCCCTCTTCACTGCGATCTGACTCTGAGGAAGACTCGAGCCTCTGGGCCCTCTTCCTCTTCTTGTTGGGTTTGCTCTTGAGGGAGGAATGGGCGCTCAGCTCTACGCTACCACAGTTGTCACGGAGGCCGCTGGGAGTCAAAGAGAACTCTGTGTTTACGAAATGTTCAGCAGTGTTGACTGAATGTGTTCCACCGGCATTTGCATTGCACATGTCTCTTATCTCCATCCCTTTGCCAGCATCAAGCTGCTTCTCTGTGATCTGAGAATACTTTGAGGGTTCATCTAACTCGTCATGTTCAGCGGCTGTGAAGCGGAGCCGCGAATCTACTACACGAGGCACAGGGGAGAGATTAGGACTTTCTATTTTGCGTTTTGACACTTTATTGGGAGTGAGGGCGCTGCTGACATTATTCGTGGAGAAAGAGCTATCCTGACCTGAACAACCGCTATCAGGGATGGAGGCTTCTACCACCACTTGATCAGCTTTCTCAACTGGTTTTTGTGTTCGGGAAGGTGAGATGGAAGGGGATATGAAATCACAGCAAGATGAGGTTTCATTGTCTCTTAATGCTTCTTGGTTTGTCCTTTCAGATTCCTTTGTGTACATCTGATTATTTACAGATTCAACACCAGAACCAACACACTTGCTATCCTTTTCTTCGGATACCTGCACGTTTTCTTGGTCGAAGCCCCGGGTCCTTTTTACATTTGAGCTGCAAAGATTGAAAGATTTCCTTTTAGTGGCTTTGAAGCTCTTGAGCAGTTGCTCCGTGTCCAGGTCACTGTCATTGTTATCTTCCTCATTTTCAGCTCCAGCACATTTTGTCTGGTTAGTCAAGGTTTCCAAGCGAGTGTTGTTAGGGAGATGATTTGCTGGATTGTGGGGTTCAAGTGTTGGAGGTACCACAGTGTGTTCATGTGGACTCGTAGAGCTCGGGACCACAGCGACATTACAAGCAGAACTAGCTTCAGACCAAGTGTCAGTGTTTGGTACTTCGACAATGGAATCTGGAGCATTTGGTGTTGGTCTCTCACCAGACTCCATGTTTTCTACTCCTCCTAAATCATCACCATAAATGCATCCATTTTGTTCAGCCACCTTTGTCATGCTTTCATTCTTAGGTGATGGCATATCATTTAACTCTCCATCTTTAGCTTCCTCAGATTGCTTTGCAACAATGCTTTTTTTTTCAGCTTTATTGGCTCTCCAGTTTGCTTTCTTGTGACCTTCCTGGACTTCCTCAGCAAAGAGTTGAAGTCTTCTACTTCTCCTATTGCTCCTCTTGACAGGGATTTCTTGCTCCTCGCTGCTTGGGTAATTTTCAATATGTACTTGAACTTCTTCTGACCTCCGTTTAGCTATAGGACTGGTTTCTCCATTTTGAACTCCGACCAGAACAAGGGGTTTCGGCACTCTAGCCGGTTTGCCATTTTCTGACCTCGTGTTTTTACCTTTCTTCTTGTCAGTTTTCTTTTGCTCGGTACTTTCTGAATGTTCCTCGGCTTGCTTCTGCAAATCGATGTCGACCTGCTGCAGAGAGCTGCGTGTCCTTCTCTTCAACTTTCTTTTCGGTTGTAGTGGTTCAATATCAGACGGAGGGCAAGGAACCTCATCTTTGCCATGTTGTTTCTTACTTTCTGGCAAGCTGTCAAAATCGTCTCCGTGTTTGTCCGTGTCATTTTCCAGCATGACATCCATCTTTTCTGCTTCTTTAAAAATGTCACTACTGGTATCAATAACCTGGTCCATCCGTTGTTGCTCTTCCTCCAAATCGCTGCCATGTTTATCTTCAGTGCTTGTTTTCTTGACAATATCAGCATAAGAGTTATTTTGTGTTTCCTTGGTTGTTTGTGGTTCGACATGTAGAGCTGGAGGGCTGTTCTTGTTTCCTTTTCTTTCTCGTTTGTAGACGGCCCCAAACACCTGCTCATTGAGAATTTTAGCACGGTCCTCTCTGGTAGGATTCATCAAGATGTTATGTTGTTTGACATTTATTGTTGGAGATGAAGAACAGCTCTCATAATCGTCTGAGTTTTTGTTGGGTTTCTCTAACTCCAGACTTCCTTCAGTTGGAACTTTCATGAGCCACTCAGCAACTTTCTCTAGACTTTTTTTCTGTTTCTCCTCAAGGATCTTGTCAGGATCCAAATCCGTGTTCTGCTTTTTCCTTAAGGACTTTTTTAAAGGTTGGTCTTTGGTCTCATCTGTTATTAATGGTGGTTGAAAGGAGGCTTTTATTTTGCCTCTTGTTTTGTGTCTTGATGTTGCCTTTTCCACAACGTCTGACATTTCTGTTTCAATTGCTTCCACATTATCTGGAGGGCTGTGCGTTTTCTTGTCAGACATTGGTGGGGCCTCTCCAAGACCACTGTCCAAGCCTTCGTTTTCTGTCGTTAAAGGACTTGTGTCTTCAAGTCCCATCAGTCGTGCAAATCCATTCTGGGCTAAAAAAAACAACAATAAAGGAATGGGGAAATTAAAAACGATTAATCTTTTGTAAGACAACACACTAATCCTAACTCTCAAAATCAAAATATTGAAGTGATAGTCAATTCAAGTGAAATAATGCACCCCCCTGAAGATTTTACCTGCTATAGTTGAAGAGGGAGACCTTGACAGATCATCATTGTCAACATTTTCTTCGTTGTCTGGTGTTTCCTCAAATGGATTATCATGACAATGTTTAGTAGCTTCAGCAGCCGAGACTCTGGTTAAAGCAAATACAGGGGAGAATACATTGTGAGCTAATGTTGTGAATTTATCAGCATTTGGTTAAATGGTTAAAGATTCAATGTTCAAAAGTCTTACCCTGGTTTTCCTTTTTCCTGGCACATACCAGTAAAGTCTGAAACCATAAGAGTCACTTTATTAGATGACGTTATGTAAGATAATGTTACAAAGTTATTTTAAGGAGTCTGTGATGTAGTCTTACAGTTGATGCCCGTGTCATTTTCATACGCCTGAATCATGCTCTGCAATCCTGAAACAAGTCTCTGAAACCCAGGGCTCTCCTGCAAGCTCCTGCATCAGTAAAAGAAAAAGAAAAAATACATGTCTTGTGATAAATATAAAGTATTATTATACAATAATAATGTCATACTGTCATCATTTTGTCGAACCTTCTGGTTATCTTGGTTTTACACACTGGACAGCTAGCCCTGCTTGGTATGGTGTTGTCCAAAAGCTTCATCATACAACATCTGGTGATAAAGAAAAATAACAAATATAGTGTTTGTGAGTGCTTGTAAAAAAACATTTAAAACATTAGTTCCTTTTACAAAATCGATGTAATGAAACACCTCTTACTTGCAAAACTGATGGTCACACTTGGTAGACACAGGTGCAGTCATTAACTCCAAGCTATAGGTCAAAGAAAGTATAAAGTCAGTAAAGAACACGACACTTCAACAAAATGAAAAATGTGATCTTTTGTAATCTATTTGGCTGATAAACAAATTATATTAACATGGTAAATTGCTCTTCAAGGGACTTTTGTTCGACGTTGAACATGGCATGAATAAAAAGAGTGGCAGAGGCAGTCAAATTTTCTAATTTAATTTATTCACTCACCATATGGGACATTGCAAGGTCTCCCAAAGGACTGAAATCCCCTTTTTGACATCAGGGGCCAGAGGGGTTTCCATGGTGATTTGTATAAGCTGAAATTGAAAAATCAGAGCACACTAAGAACAATACGAACAAGATAATATTAGACAAAATTATATACTCCAGTGTGACAGGCATTCAGTGGACAGTTGGTTGTGCGCATCTGAACAAATACTGGATTGGTTATTTTTGTTATGGTAACAAAATTACTCTCTCGATATTTTCTAACCTTGTCCGCAGAAAGTTGACCCTGCAGCTAGTTAAGACAAAAGTGTGTACTTCAGTTGTGTCCCTACTGTAAATATTGATTGTATTGTTAGGCAAGTAGGCAGCTGTAATGTGTGATTTTTTTTTTTTAAATTGTCATATAAAATACAAGGTGGACTCAAATCCAATAGAAAGAAGTGTGTCCAAGTTTTCCGGAGTAGTTTATACAAATATTGCATTGATTTGGAGTCACTGGGTCACATGACATAGAAGCTTTTGAAATCAAGACTTTTGGATAAAAAAACAGCAAAAATAAATAGATGGAATAAAAAAAGAAGAAGCACTTATATCCGATAAAAAGAGGTGTGTCTTATTTTATTAAAGTAATAATATCTGGTATCGATATGGAGTCATTACATCACATTACATTGAGGCTATTAAATAACATTAAAACAGATCTTCACTCAATTCATTATGACACATTGGTAATCAAAACAGTATTCCATTCAGGAGTGATTCATTATCATTTTTTATATAAGTTTCATTAATTTGAGCAGGCTAGCAAGAAGATATTGAGATGAGCATTGGCTTTGTGACATTCTACAACTAATGTGATGGTCCCTAAGTGAAAACCCTGTAGATAAAAGCCAGGTTGGGATGTGAACTGTTCTCTATACATGTATATTATAATATCCAAAATAAAACTAATTGAACTTCGGTCTTACTGTGCTCCATTTGATCTGTTACAAGCCTTACTGAAAAACAAACCAGTTTCAAAAATGTTAATGGATTATAAGATACTTCAACAATGCAAAAGTATAGTGTTTTCTTTAAAGTATCTGTGTATAACAAATGTGTATAATGTTAGTTGTGTCTACTGAGAATCATTTTGTGGCACATTACAAAAGCAGCATAAGGTTACACAAACCAACATTTATTGAGGCATCCTACTTCAGTGAGATGAATCAGAAGTTACAATTAATGGCAACATTTGGTAGCATATCGAAAGTGTAATGTGACTTTTTAAATGTGTATATCCAGTGTCAGCTTGTTAAATGTACAGCTAGCTAAACGTCACTCTGGCTAGCTGCTATGATTTGTTTTGGGTTGCAACACTGACGCTCACACTTTCTCAGTTTCACACAATTGACCCTTATACCAACACGTCACACTAAGGATAGATTACAGTTTTTTTTAAAACGCCACTGACTTATTGTTATAAAAGTGTTTGTGTTTATATTTACCTGTCTTTCTTACAGCTTTGGAGTTATCAACACAGGAATTGCCTGCTTCAGTTTTCCCGCAACTTCATCTTCTTCTGTTTTGTTTAACGGCAGTTTTGAGTTCATGTCACATCGCCACCTATTGGCCGTAGACACATGAACCCATACAAATTCTGTCAGTGTGCATAGGAAAATGAACATTAACATAAACATGTTAGAATTTCTCCACTATATATTTTCATGCTAACATCACCAACTCTCTATGGTGTCCGATTATCTGGTTTTAGTTGTCATAATTTACTTTTGTGTCACGTAACGTTGAACCTGTTATGAAAGAAAACAGCTAATTTCAAGCTACCTGTGTTGCGACATTTATATTACCTTAGTTTTTTCTCTCTTTGTCTGAATAAAAAGATTGCCAACAGTCAAAGATGTATCAACAGTTAAATATGTATCAATTTAATTAAATATAAATGTTTTTTCCTCGTGACTTTAGTTGACGTCACATCCGTCGTAAACAACAACAGGGAAGTGGAAAGAGAAGTCCCGAGGTGCAAAATGCAACGGTCACGCTAACTACATTAAAAGTGATTTCTAATTTTCTACGCTACAAAATCATGATTATTATGAAATAGTTGTTATTCTACCAAGGCGACAGTGAGTCTATCTTATGTGTTTGCACCGCTGACCTATCTTTCACACGAGTAAGCTGCAAAGGTAGTGGCTGCTAGCTAGCTGTCTCGCCATAACGCTATATGTCTAGCTATATTGTGTAGCGTTAACTTATTTTGTTTAGCTATTTACAGTCTATGTTTTTAACATACGTTCTTATAGCTAGCGATGGAGGGCTCTAAGTCGTCCAGCACAACCATGCAGGTCAGCTTCGTGTGTCAGCGGTGCTGTCAGCCGCTGAAACTGGACACATCCTTCAATGTCCTCGATCGGGTCACAATCCAGGAACTTATTGGTATGTTAACCAGGGATAATAGACATTCGGTGCCTTAAAATGTACGTGTGATCAATTGCACATGTAATCCTGCCTGTCTCCTCCTAAGCTCCGGTAGTCACAGTGACCCCCAGAAAACAGGCTGACAGCACTGATGGAGAAACAGCACCAGAGGTAGGTACAGCAGATTGTATGCAGTAGCCTGCAATGGTAAAATGTTGATTGTATACATCACAACATAACACTGTATTTTACTGCAAATTACTGGCATTGCCACTACGTATATCCAATATATATGAAAATTATGCAATTGAACTATTTTAGGACTGAGATAACTTACTGATGAGATTCATGTTGCTAATTTAGTGAAAAGTACTATTTTTTTGCTCAAGAAGCATGTTGAGTCCGAATTACATTTTCCTTTCAGGAAACCTTTGCAGAAAACAAGCAAGATGGTGTGTCAAGGAAATACATCCCACCTGCAAGGTGAGTCTTTTCATTCAAGTAATTGAAACAAATAAAATCTTTATCTCTTAGTTGATTTGTTTCTCTGTCAAATGAGGGGTGCTACAAAGTTAACCATACTGCTGAAAACTCTACAGGATGATGTCCACAGAGAGCGCCAACAGCTTCACACTGATAGGAGAAGCATCTGATGGGGGTACCATGGAAAATCTCAGTCGTAGGCTGAAGGTAAACCATACTTTCATGCTACTATAAAGAAGGACAGTTTTATTATGACAGTTTACTCTGATCATGTTATGGTTGCAAACATGTCAGAAGCATGGGCTGTTGACAAAGTACTGTATATGTTAGGGTAAATGTTTGGATGTCTCTGATCCTATCCCACCCAGGTGACCAGTGACCTGTTTGACATCATGTCAGGCCAGACAGACGTGGACCACCCGCTGTGTGAGGAATGTACCGACACCCTGTTGGACCACCTGGACACGCAGCTCAACATCACAGAGAACGAATGCCAGAATTACAAGTGAGCTGCTCAACCACAAAGTAAAATTTGTGTATCAGTTTTCACACAAAAAGATTATTAAGAGAGGGGAAATGCTGACAGGGTTGCTACCTACAAATATGGATAATACAAAAAAACACTAAAAGTGCTAATTCCATTTGTCTGTTTAAATGCAGTATAGTAACAAACTGTATGTGCACATGTTTTTAGGCAGTGCCTGGAGCTGCTGTCACACCTGCAGGTGGAGGGGGAGGAGACCCTGCTGGCAGATCTGCATCAGCTGAAAGGGCAGGAGGAGGCTCTGGTCCAGGAGCTGGAGACAGTGGAGGGGCAGAGGGCTGTGGTGGCCCAGGACCTGACCCAGAGCAGGGTCCACTCCCAGCAGCTGGACACAGAGGAGCTTCAGTGAGTGTGACCCTATACTGTGTGTGTGCTATTTGCCAAATGAGACAACAGCTAACAGCTCTTTGTGCTCAAAGGTACCAGAAGGAGTACAGCGAGTTCAAACGGCAGCAGCTGGAGCTGGATGATGAGCTGAAGAGCGTTGACAACCAGATGCGTTACTGCCAGATTCAGCTAGATCGCCTGAAAAAGACAAATGTCTTCAATGCCACATTTCACATCTGGTAAAAACACATGCAAATGATGTTGTATCTGTTTAAAAAAAAAAAAAAAAAGTTTTGCTGTCAAGCCGTCAACGATGACTTGGCCAATATTTGTATAAAAAGCCTCTGGGACAAACATGAATCGATGCCCATTCACTGAGAATCTTAATTATTTTTGTGTTGTTCTTATCCAGGCACAGCGGACAGTTTGGTACAATCAACAACTTCCGTCTGGGTCGACTCCCCAGCGTCCCGGTGGAGTGGAACGAGATCAACGCAGCCTGGGGGCAGACGGTGCTGCTGCTGCACGCGCTGGCCAACAAAATGGGGCTGCGCTTCCAGAGGTACCCACATTACAATGTGCTTGCACTGAGATAATATTTAGTTTGTCTTTTGCTATCTTACAAATGTACTCTATCCCTTTAATTAGTGCTATTTGTTTAACTCAATCCTATATTAATGTATGGCTCTGGTTCAATGCTATTTATATCACATTACACAGTGGTGTTTGTATGTGAGCAGATGGTTTTGATTTACATTATTAGGCTCAGCTTTATGTTGCCTAACAATTCTTGGATCTAGTAAGATTTATTACAAATATTCTAATGCAAAAGGTATCTCAAACTTCTCTCTTCAGATATCGTCTTGTCCCTTACGGAAACCACTCATACTTAGAGTCCCTGTCAGACAAGTCCAAGGTAATTAAAACGGTCTTTACAATCCCAGCCCTCCTGTGATTATTAAACACTATCCCCCAGGCTCTAATCCTGCCCTTTCTCTCTGTCCTGTGTGTGTCCAGGAACTTCCTCTGTACTGCTCGGGGGGCCTGAGGTTCTTCTGGGACAACAAATTTGACCACGCCATGGTGGCCTTCCTGGACTGTGTCCAGCAGTTCAAAGAGGAGGTGGAGAAAGGAGACACTGGCTTCTGCCTTCCATACAGGTCAGAAACCTGCAGCACAATGTGATCATTTTTAATCTGGCGCTATTGCCGCATTATTAGATGGGCTGTAAATATTGATGGAGTTTGAAAGCAAATTCAAAACCATTACTTTGATTTATTTCTAGAGGAGCTCAAGAATTGCATTCATCAATTGTCCCATTGCTGAAATAAAAGGACATCTGGCTCCATGAGCGTTTGAATTATTAAAGCATTGCCACACAGTGTGTACCTCAGGCTTTGTACCACACATTTTGATGTAATAATAAAGAGGTATTTTTCAACAATTGTATCTATGATGTCTTGCGTGATGAATGACATTTTTCCTCAGGATGGATGTGGAGAAGGGTAAGATCGAGGACACGGGTGGCAGCGGCGGCTCTTACTCCATCAAAACCCAGTTCAACTCTGAGGAGCAGTGGACCAAGGCGCTGAAGTTTATGCTCACCAACCTGAAGTGGGGACTGGCCTGGGTCACCTCGCAGTTCTACAACAGATGAGACTTCTGGACAATGCTTTGTGATTTATAGTCATAGTTTCCTCTGATGAATGGATTACGTGTGAATATTATTACTTGGCCAAAGGAAAAGCAATGGTTGTGTCGCAGGATTTTCTGTACAAACCTTCGTTGGAGCAATTCTAGATCTTCAGTCCAGATTGTCTGTGTTTTTACATTTTACAAAGAAGTGATGATTTGCTGCCGAGTGGGATGTGGAAGCAGAATGAGATAACAACCTGTGCGTCCTTTAGACCACTTTCATCCTCTGCTTCACTAATTAATATCTTTGAAGAGCTGATAATGCATTAAAACATCTTCGCACTTCCGCAGGCTAGAATGTAAAAGAAATCTTCGCCAAATTGACTTCTAACCACTTTATCAAGTTCAAGGATTCCTTGCTCTCCTGTTGCACTGCACACCTTTCCATCACTGTGTAACCCCCACAGTGATTACATGTGTTCTTGTCCTTATAACATAAGCTGTAAAAGTGTGCTGTGATAATGAAGTTCAAGGTTGAATTTTTAATATATTAACACTGTTTAGTATTCAACAAGAGCGTCAGTATTTCTTTAACCTCGAATGCAATTGTCACGTTTGCCGGTTACATACATACGTTGCAGGTAAACTGTTGTATTTAGAGGCTCACTGATACGGCTTCTTTGTGATCATACTCCGCACCATCACATCCATTTGTCCGTTTTAGATATGATGGATGCATGTAATGGTGGGATTTTAGTTAATAAAAAGTTTCATGCTGTAAAATTGGTGTGGAGTTTCTTATAGATTCAAAGTATTTGATAAATGAACATTGAACACAGATAGAAAACACAGCAGTGTACTCTTAACTACAATACATGTGCATTATTTCCCCAAATCAAGGTTAAGACACCACAGAGTTAACCAAATGTGTTTTTAATGGTTTCATAATTATTTCTGTTGAACTCTCATCACAACACTCACTCATAGTCAGCCCCCCTGTAAGCCTAACACAAACATTACAGGGGGTCATTTAGTCTTTCATGGAAAAATATGGACTCAATTAAAAATAATAAGCTGACTTCCAGTTATCCAGTAAAATATTTAAATAGGTCAAACCCAGTTACTCTGCCCAGAATCAGCACTCTCCTGTGTCATTTAATTTATGAACCTGTCATGGTGTCATTGCCATAAGGCAGGCGGCTTTTGACTTCGCTCAGTCGTTCCTTAAAGTCCCAGGTTCCAACCTATAGGGATATATATATTTGTAGCTGATCACTTATGATAGATTTCAAGCAGAATGGGATAACATTTCATAATTATTTTTCTTCTAAATCCTCCAGAGTACAGGCAATTTTCCAAGCTTCTCAGCCTGTCAGTTGTGCAATTGTCCGGGTGCTTTTACTATTCATCGTGTAAAAGCCCCTTGAAATGAACCAACGTTTGTGTTAGTGCATGCATATAGGCAAATCTTTGGGTTCCACTGAGCCCACAGCCACAGACTGGCCCTTCAGTTTCAGCACTTGTATGATGGTGGTGGGTAAACTTACTACCACATCATCCATTATTTTGGTTCCATTTACACTTTTACATCTTACATCCCATCATGCTCTTTGCCCTCTCACAATCAAGAGGGCAAAGAGGAGATGCATCAAGAGTGTAACGTCTCTGTGTGGCTTTGTCCTCACTGGGTTTGTTTCAGCTTGCTTCAGTTGGAGGCACTGCTGCTGTAGCAGCCGGAGGTGGAGGGCAGGGGGGGGGCCTGAGGGGTGCTGCTGGCCAGGGCTTTTCTAATGTGTGGCATCAGGAAGGGGTCGCTGGCTAACTGCAGCACATCCACACGGTCCTCCTTGCGATAAGCCAGGCAACGTCGGATGAAGGCCTATGAAGGGAAAGATGTGGAATACGTTCTAAACTTAGTTGCACTGTCTCTTTATTAGGATAGATAGAAAAATGTCACATTCAAGAGGAAACATATGGTTTTAATGGACCTTTAAACCTGATTAAATGATACTGTTTGAATGTATAAAGGTAAAAGAAGTGAGCACCTCACCTTTGCTTCTGTGGTCACCACAGGTTTGGGGGGGAACTGCACCTCAGTGGCTTTTAATATTGTGTTTTCTTGAAGAATATCCTGCTGCGACTGGTTATGACCGAAAGGCTGGAAAAGGAGATCAGGGGGACAGTTAGCAGACCGTTTAGTTGTGAGATTAAAAAAATCCCTGTTGAAGAATGCAGGTTTGTGATTACCTTGCGTCCGTATAGGCTCTGGTAGAAGATGACCCCTAGGGACCAAACATCCACCTTGTTGGATATTTTGGGGGGCTCCTTCCCCACGACAAAGCACTCGGGAGGCAGGTACCTGTGAGACACAAGATCACAACATACGAGATTGAAAACGTGAAAAACTTCTGTCTGCACAGCTTTTCTGAACCAAGAGGTGAAGTGAAATCATTAGCAACATTTCATTCTGCGCCTCTACCGTGAAGCCATACTTGTTGCTTGGTTACTAAATGCAGGGAAATGTGTCTATGTACCAGTAGGTCCCGGCTCCCTGAGACGTCAGCTCCATGCCATCTGCAGAGTTGTAGCAGTCATCATCCATGACCTTAGACAGGCCGAAGTCAGTGATCTTGATCTCTCCACAGGCTGTGCCATTCACTAACAGGATGTTCCCTAAGAACAGAACAGAATAGTAAACAACAATAAAATGCTTACACCTATGTGCAAAAATCTCTTATTTACAACATCTTTCTTGTGCCATTAGGTTACCTTTTCATAATGACAATATAATAAATCAAAACGGTGAGTATACCGGGCTTGAGGTCGTAGTGGATGATTGGCGGGCGGATCTGGTTGAGGTACTTGAGGGCGTTGACGATCTGCATGACGACAGAGCGGCCCTCCTTCTCAGGCATCAGCTTATTCTGCTTCAAGTAGAAGTCCAGGTCATTGCCTTCGCAGTACTCCAGCACTGTGCAGAACCTGCAGAGGGAATCCAACGGATCATTCGTCAAACTTGGTAGCTAAGTAGTTATTTACACAAGCAGCGGTAATGGAGCATATCATTCGTTTTGGAAATAAAAACAAATGAGTTGAAACGTGTTATAAAGGACGTGCAGATTCAGCAGAGACATCTATCCAGAAAACCCATTTCCTATTTTCATTTGATACATTTCATTCTAAAACATATATATTATAGTTGCTTAAAAGAATTTCCTTTTAACAATATATGTATATATATGTGAAGCACTTATGTGACACACTTGGTATATTTGCACACCTTTAGGAATTTAACATAGCAATATGAACTTACGAGCCTGTGTCGAGTGAGAAATAGTCGTAGAGTTTGACGATTCTCGGGTGGTCAAGTTCTTTGTGGATTCTGTATTCTCTACAGGCGTGTCTGAAAAGACATAAAACATTTAGTCATTTTTGTAAAAGCTCACAAATAACAGCATTCAGAAAGGAAGAGAAGGCAAATGAAATGGAGCTTCAGACTCACTTGTGGTAGTTTTGCTTCTTCTCCTCCCTCCAGTTCTTGTTGAGTTGATGGACTTTAATGGCCACATACCTTTGCTCTGTCATATCGAAAGCCTGCAAAAACATTACACAAGATCAGAAGCCTACAAGATAGTTGCATTCAACACTGTATGGCGTTGCAAGTCTAACTCCATCATCTCACTTTCATTATTCAAAAAGACCAAACGAGTTAAAAAGATTATAATCTGGTCTGTTAAAGAATGTAAGTGGTGCTCACCTTGAATACTTCACTAAAGCCACCTCTTCCAAGTAAATGTAATAGCAGATATCGGTCATTCA
The DNA here is from genome assembly GCF_000735185.1 of Notothenia coriiceps. Taxonomy (NCBI): domain Eukaryota; kingdom Metazoa; phylum Chordata; class Actinopteri; order Perciformes; family Nototheniidae; genus Notothenia; species Notothenia coriiceps. The sequence goes on from NW_011370184.1 coordinate 410,169, forward strand.
GCGTGGGCTGGTCTTTAAATCTGCAGAAAAATACCTGCTTAAAAACTTGTTGGGAAATGTGTTTCTATGGGATGAAAGCACACTGAAGAACTTGTGCTACATATGTTTAACAGATATGAAACGTACTGCGAGTTGTCCTCGTTAAGGATTCTCTTCAGCTCCCGGATGTGCACGTTTCTCACTCGCTCCAACTGTTCCAGCTCAGTCTGGATCTCCGCTTCTTCCTGCAAACAACCACACCAAATCTATCATCGACCACAACCCTCCATAAACAGGAAAAGGTAGAAGTTGTAATTTATCTCTAGTTTATTAATGTAGCAAGAGGTCCAACAAAAAGATCCCAGAAACAATCAAAACAAAGCTGCTTTAAGTGGTGACTGGTACCTTTTTTAGATGGCCAATTCGTAGTTTGAAAATCTCCTCTTGCTCATGATATTCAGCCAGTGACAACCTGTGTGGAATAAAATGGAAACCAAGTGTTGATAACCAGGACAGCAAATAACCTACTTTAAAGTTAAAAACAATGAAACACAAAGCTGTCCTGTTAAGGCCTTTCACAAGTCTGATTCAAAAGTTGGTAAATGGGAAAAGGAAAAGAAAAGAATCTTACGCTTCACTCTCCTGGCCGTTATTCCTACTTTTCCGTTTGTTCGGTTCCAGGCTGGGTGGAGGCGTCTGAGCCATGGAGGGAGGTTTCCTTTTCCCCAGCAGCTTCCTCTGCCTCTCGATGTCCTCCCGCTGAGAGTTCACTCGCTCCTGCTGCCTATAAAACATGCAAGAACAATGTAGTGTGAACACTCTGGCATGCAGTGTGGATAGCATGCAAACATGTGAGTGCCTATCTGCATGCTGACTTGATGAGGTTCTGGAAAGCAAATCCATCGGTCCACTGCTCGGTGAAGGAGGCTCCGTGCCGCACCGTGGTGAAATGGCCCAGACGCAGACGGTCCTGCATGCTCTTGTCCCTGCAAGCCATCTTCTCCTGCTTTGACTACGAAAAAGAATATCACTTTAAAATGGCTCATTTCGGACGATGTAAACAACCAAAAATATTCAACAGAGCCCAAAGGCTTATATATATTTTCTTTGGTACTTATTTTGGACAAAATTGGTTTCCATTTGTTGAATAACTTAACCCTTTAACAAGGTAACAAAGCTGTTTCCTTCAAGTTAACATATTTGTGAAAATGCATATGCGCACCCACCTTCTCGATCATGAGCTTTTTGCTCATTGTCACACACTTGTTGAGCCGTTCTTTGTAGCGCTCCAGCATCTTCTGCTGCTCGTCCACCTGTCGCCTCAGGTCACAGTTAGCCTGCCCAAACACACATAATCACTGTGACATTTTGTCTCTTATTACAAACAAGATATCAAGGCTGTTTTGCTCTCAAAGTGACAGGATGCAACAACTCTCAGAGTGTCAGATGATTTGCTGACATTTCCACCAGATTTGATTTGAGCAACAATGGCATTTGAAAGTTAGCAAGGAGGTGTAGTACCCGAGCTGTTGTGACATGTGACAACACGTTTTTCTGGATTGTGAGGTGATTATCAAGGACAATTGAGAATAGCTTTTTATTTAGACATCCTTGACTGTGGTGTTAATCATTATTAGTTGTTAAATTGTGGCATTTCAGCAGAAGATTTGGTCAGGAATAAAATGATAACTACTCTTTCAGATGTTCCAATTGCTCCAGAATAAGTTTAGCCCATGAAAGTTTGAGACAGATTTCCTTATCTTACCCTCAGCAGGTCGTCTATCCTCCCCTCTTTCTTCTCCAGATCAGAGTTCTTGTTCTTCTCCAGTGCGGTCAGTTTCAGAAGCGTCAGATCTGACTGGAGAAGGGCGAAGACAACAACAAGACAACAATAACCATCTTGTCCCAATCAAATTATGAAGACATCCCTTGGGTCATTCAGTAAGAAAATACACCATCACTTTGAAATTAGCTGTTGTAAGTATTAGACGGGTATTACAAATATTGACTTTAAATCAGGTCAACAAGTTTGGATCTGATTTCATAGTTGTTGTTTTTTTTTGTTGCACAAAATACCTATAATCTTAGCTCTAATAACTCTCCAGGCTTAAAAGTGCCACATGTGCGGACTCAGACTGGTGTCAGCTTTATTATTGCCATTGGACCTGGAGTGACCAGCAGGATAGACTAAAACTAGTCACCAACTGCTCCAATACATTGTGATTTGGACATGTCTTTCTTGTGTGTCTTATTCACTCAATCTATTCTGTTCATGCTTTGGAGGTATACCTTTATATATATAAAAAATAAAAATTTAAAATTTTTTAAAAAAATGTCATTTGATTTTCATAAAGTGATCAAGATGGCTTTGCTGGCTTCTTGGACATATCACCATAGTAAAACCATAGAGTAAAACATATGTTATCCTTAATGTTTTTTATCTGGTTAAATAGAAGTTAAATTAAGTAATTTACTCAGATGACAACGTGTGGGTTTCAGCACCTTTTACATTTTCAATTTTTGCACTTACATTTTGTCTCTTTTTTTGTTTCCAATTCTTTTGATTCTAAAAAGTTAGGTATGAGGTTGTATCATATCTACGAATATCTACAAATGATCTCTCTCAAACAGCTGAAGGACAAATTCACCGGTTCATGTAAGAAGTAAAATGTAAAAAGGTAGAGCCAGATTTAAAAGGCAACCACCATTCATCATAACCAAAGCAAAGTGCTATCAAAATACAAAATGAGAATATACTTGTGAAATGATAAAAGTTGGTGTTAAGTTGGGGTCCGTCAGTCAGTTACCTGGATGGCTTTGTGTGAGAAGGAGCGTGAGGGGGCTGTCTTCACCGAGCAGCACGATGAAGAGTCTGTGTGGGCCGAGCCTGTGGACGAAGGACTGCCCTGCTGGAACTGTATTCCAGAGAGACAGAGAAACAGAAAGGTAGGCAGACACGGGGGGTTTAACACAACGTTTATATAATGAAGACAGCATCGGGAGATTATAAAATAGCTGTAAGGGATACAAAGAAAAATAATTAAAAGTGTAGCTGATAGAAGGGGAGAGTGTTTAAACTTCACATGTCAAAATTATCAAGTAATTATGCTACATTCCAATACATTAAAAATAGATAAAGAAAAGCAATTTGGCTCCTATCACTCTTTTGCCAAGTATTTTTAAAGGCTGTTTAAATGTAAGTAGTGACCAAAGTTTTGTATTTGTGATGAGGAATTAATGAAATCGGTCAGGATCCAAGTTGAATGATTACATCCTCTTCAACAATTACTCCAAACTCAAAAGCGCATGAAACATAAATATATACATTGTTCTCCTGTACAGCTTCCTGCCTTACATACCAGCTCATTGTGTCAAACACACATTTAAACACCTGAAAACACGAACCCCTGATTTTAATTTAAAGTAAAACTAGGGGAAACTAAATCTTAAAAAATGCCCTGGGTAAAGGAATGTCTGATCACTTCCACTGGCTGAATGTATCGAGATAAACAAAAAGCATGTCTATTAAATGGATTAGACTTTGGTATAACAAAACAAAATCTGAGCGATTCATGCCCCGCCAACTCTATCCAAGAGGATACCGATACTGGGAGAAAATGGACAAAGATCAAACAGCAGATGAATTTGACACTGGCTATAGACAGTAAACCAAGAGAGGAAAGAGTGCTGAAGCAGTAGAGCGCTATGGAGATGGCTGCTGGTGCTCACCAGAGGGTTAGACAGTGAGTGCTGTGGAGAGGAGCGCACCAGCAGGGGGACACCCCGCGCCGGACTGGTGCCAGAGCCGCTGCTACAGGCAAACTGGACCCCGGGCAGAGGGTGAACACGGACAGAAAGGAAGAAGACAGCGTTGTTATTTAGGAAGAATGGGATGAAGGACAAGTATTGGCACAGCTGGAGAGTGAGGTTGAGGACATCACAGGAAAGTTTGAGAGGCAACGATCGATGCACAGCAAAGTGACCTGAATGCAAAATCAACAGGACTGAGTACTCACCTCAAAATAGTCACTTATTTTTTGTCCTCTCCCTTTTCCTGCAAAAAAACAACAGAATATGTATAAGAAGCAAGAAAAAGTTATGATTCCTGTATGTTTTAAAGCATTTTTGGGAAATAATAATAATAATAATAAACGTTATTTGTATGGCACCTTTCATGCACAAAGCAGCCCAAAGTGCTTTACAGAAAACATAACAACAATATTAAAATCAATAAAGAACAAGATAAAACATCTACATTGATCCTAATGAAATTCCCTTGATGACTACCTTTAATACATCATTGAATAGCATTTGCATACAAGATTGTGTATTTACATTTTTTCCAAATTTGCAAAAATAAATATTTAGTTCCAAGAAGAAAATAGCAAATTGATGAAAGTGTAACAATGTGAGTTGTTTCTGTTGGGAAAGCACACTTTTGGAGATCTGTTAATAAGTAGGATGGTCTTACCCTGGCTGTTGTTGTCATAGATGTCTCCTTTTCTCTTCCTTCTTCTCTGGTCATTGGACTTCTTCTCTGGTGTCTAACACGAGCAGAAAAGTGCCAACATTAAGCCTGGCACCTTTAAGTTATACTGTCATCATTTTACTCTTGGCTTGCTAAATGGAAACATTTGACCACAATTCAATAAGATGAATTACTAATTATTTTCAGTGCCAAAAGAGTTTAATGTATTGCTTTAGGGTGTTTATGTATGGTGTCTTTGGCCCTTATGATACATAAAACCATTCTGATGTGTTAAAAGCCTGCTGATGTATCCAAAGTGTTTTCCAGTTCTTTTCCAAATGAATACCTCACCTTCTTTTTTCCATGAGTAAGTGGGAGTAGTTAACAGATGAATCACACACACTGCACTGTAGCCAATTGTTAGCATCCACCCCTGCATACACAATACATTATCCCAGGAAGTGTGGAGAAGGTCAAATGACTTGCAGATAAGTGCACAGTCACATGTCATTTTGATTGAATCTTTCCCCAACCCACCTCTAGCTCCCTGTCACTGAGTGATCCTGCGCTGCACAGTGACTGGTTGGATGATTCACTGTTGGCTGAACTCTGGAAAACAGAACACACACACACACACACACACACACACACACACATTAGACCTGATTGATTATTCATGTGACGCTCTGGTGAGCAGATCGTTGTTAGGAAACTGGACATAAGATATTGTTAAATGACCATTTCTAGGTGGCATCCCATGAGGTTTGCTGAAATTCTCATGTAGGTTAACTGACAAATCAAAGTAAAGATTTCCACACATCCTTCCTATCTGACAAATTATTATACTAACTGCCTCACCTATAATGTGACTCACCTTTTTGGGTGTGTTTACAATCGTAACACAAATTTCATCAGATTCGATTTTGTAAGGAAATGCAACACATTCATCGAACAGTTATAGTTTTAACATTGCTGTCACTATGCTAAGCTTCTAAGCAAGGATGCTACAATGGGCGTAAAATATACATTCCCCTGTAAATCTGCAAGTCTTGAGTTTACATCCACTTCAGTTGGTGTCATGCATGCATACCACTAATGGCCAGCTGCACAGATTGAAGAGAATGAGAAGAAACAGCAGGCACAGTGGTGCAGGCCAGCTGTCATTCTGCTGCACAAGGTCACAGAAAACCGCCAAGACAGGTTCAGATTTCCTTCTCCTAATGTGGATACTACACATGTTCATCATAGTGCCATGGAAATGTACTGAAGTACGCATGCTAACATCCTAAATCATTGACATTTTACTAAGATAATGAGCAGGCCTAGCAATGCATTTCAGAGCACACAGGCCAGAGCAGGAGTGATAGCGATTGCTTTCTCAGGGGTTGCCATTTTGTCAAATGCACACCCACACAGTAATACACAGTTCAGCAGCAGGGTTGCAGCATAGCACGCCGCCGATGCTGTGAGATTCAGCTGCGGTGCCATTTCAGTGTCACTAATCTCCACTGAAACAAAGAGCTGCTGGCCAGCTCCCATGTCAGCCAAGACAGAGCTTGTGTTGTTTAGCTTTCGCTCAGGGAGACAGGATCATGCCACTGAGGTAAACTCCTGAACACAGAGCATCATTCAACACTGGACATAGAGAAGACTTCCAAGCTCTTCTAAACTGGAGGACTAACAGAAGAGAGCTGACTGACTGCTCATGTTTGCAACACAAACAACAGTGGGATTGTGGGATGTGTGCATAGGAGCTACTCTTTTGTAGCTGTCTTTTTTGGCAGGGATAAGAAGGAACCCTCATTTAAATATATCAACAACAAGTAACAGTCATCTCCTATTACATTGTATTTAAAGCATTACATCTGCATTTACAATCAGTACTTTGCCCAGCCGATAATTTTGAGCATCAAACAAATATAATACTATAAAGAGATGCTAACCTTTGCCACACCAAGTCCAGTGAAGCGAGCCTCAAGCAGTTCCTGCCTGCGTGGGTCCAGACCTAATGCCTGGCTGTGAAGTCCTTCCATCATGCCTAAAAAGAGAGACACAATGCATGGAAATGGAGGTTAGGTGGAGTAGCTATGTTGGGTTATTGTCAAACAAGTTAAAACAGCAGGAACCCAACAATCTAGTCAATCCTGAGTTCATGGAAGCCCGGGACTAGGTTGGATCAAAAAATATTTGGACATCCAAGTGAGACAGTGATAAAATAAAGACCCAAAGCAAACTTGTTTTTAGAGCTTCCTACCTTTGCTAAGAAACCAATTTTAAATTAAATAAGTTCAATTTTGTTCTGAGGAAGAAAGCACAACGGCAAATGTGATTTGAGGTCCTTCATTAAAGAACTTGTGAAATAACTTGAGCTAACAGTCAAGGTTGACACCCAGCAGAACTTTGAACTGTTATGATAGGTGCTTTATGGTTAACTTTTGAGATAACTTAGCCCTGGCAAAGAAGGTGAAAACTAATTCTGCCAGATTCTGGTAAGTGTGGGCCATGAAGGTATATTCTTTCAAGTGAAGTTTGCTTTTTCACTAGTTGTATCTGCAAAACTCCGGCATGTTAAAAGGTTTAAATTATGTGTAAGGTAAGGTGGATATTCAAAATGACAAACCATAAAAGCAAGCGAGTGGAAAATACTGATTGAGGAGGGTAATTCCCCACTGTCATAATATTCCTAATTTAAATTCAGGGAGACATTAAAGCAAAATTACCTAAAATAATCTTTAATATGATTATCTTATGACCATATTAAACCATATTAAAGAACCATATGGCAGGGCACGACTTCCCTTTGCCATATGGGAACTCTTCCCTGTCAGGGAATCCATCAACTAGCGATGGATTCATCATTTTATCATTATGACTGTCACTTAAAACAGAAGAGACAACCATACAATATAAACATTATAGTTGTGCCAAGGAATTTAACATAAGAGAGCACATTTTTCCTTACAAGCCTGCCAATTTGTATTACAAAATAGACAATAATATGAAGCTTCATTTCAACTTTTATGAAAAAGAACTACGTTCAACTCTAATTAACTTTATTTAACGAGGACAGTAGATGGAAAATCTCTCAGTAATTGACAGACAAGAAGACGTTGACTTAGCAAGTTAACGTCAAATGCTATTATGCTTATGAAAATTTTGCGAACATTTTAAGAACGGAAAGCGGCCATGCACTGTCGCATACTAGGAATCAATTAAAAGTTTTGTTTTGGTAAAAGCAGTTAGGCTAACTGGTTATACTAAATCATTGATAGCTAAGGCTACATGACATGTCATCTAAACTGGCTAGCGTTAAGTTATCTAGCGAGCTAACATTAGCTGCAAGTCTCACCTGGAGAAGCTCTCGCAGTTTTCAGTCACTCACAGCCCTAGAGAGGATGTTGTCCGTCCATCCGGTGACAGCAAACTCCTTAACACTTCCCATGCATCTCAAATAAAGTTGTCCGGATTGAGTTATCCATTTATAGTTCTTTCTCATTCAGTGAAGACATTAGTCAGCTAAGCTAATGCTAGCTAAGGAGAGCGGTGTGGCTGGCTCCCGCCGGTGTCATCCGGACAGGAGGCCCTGATCCTCGGGGTTTCCTCGTCCGTCTTGGTGCCCTCGCACGGGCAAACCTGGAGCTGTCAACGCTCTGAAGCTTCTTGGCAAGTGTTGTCACATATCTGCTTCACTCGGTCTTTCTATTGTCATTATCCCGCGATGTAACGTTATACAGGGAGAAGTTCGGCCACCTTGTTAGAGTCCATCCTTGAAATGTTAATTAAAAATCCTTACCCCCTGCAGTAACACCGTACAGGGCTCCAGGGAGAGCTTCATGTGATGCTTTCCGTGCGCTTGTTTAACAGATAATGTAACTGCTGGTGAGAACAAACATGCAGCATATGGTAGGCAAGGCTGGTTATCCAATGGGCACTGTTCAGGGCCCCAGAGCTCCAGGGGCCCCAACAGTCCCAGGTTTTGACACATTTCGGATTTATATGTCAACTTTTAGCACTAGCCTGAAATGTAATGATGTTTCACGAGACTAATCACGCCAAATAAGAGGACGTGCCACTCCCTGATGATTTTTTTTGTTATTTTATATAATGTTCCCAAGGACAACATCTAAATACGAAGCTTTTCCAACACATTTATGCACCGGCCCTCGTCCATAAACAACCCAAGGGAGAGAAAACGCCACAAACAGCTATGTCACTAAATATAATTCAGAGTTTGTTCGTCTTTTTTGCCATCAACTCTAGCGTATGCGTAGTGCCTTAGATATATGTTGTTTTTGCCAACACACAGCAGCAGGATCAGTGCGTCTCCAAACGGAGGGAGTCGCTGCCTGTGCCATTTTACGCACGCCTCGCAGCACCTATAACTCAACCCAATTTACCTAATTTGTATACTGCTCCGTGTACGGTGTATAATTCATCTTGGATAGTTCAGTTTGTATATTGGATTGTATTACCTATATAACAGACAAGCACCAAAGTTATAGTTATGCGTGTAAATCCAGGAGATGGCAGCAGAGCACTGCAAAACGCCCGGCGTACTCTAGTGTAGGTCAGTGTAGCAGGGAGGCAGCACAAAAATGTAGTCCTCTAACTGTATTAAAAGTGTTTATAATCTAGCTTTGGCTCTTGTAAAACCCTGTAATGCATCATTTGGAATAATTTCATTTGGTCTAAAATTCAATCATCTTTGTTAAACCACAACCTTTCTTCTCATGTATTAATTATTTTAGCCGGTTGATTGATGTCTATGTGCATCCTGTGTATATGCGGATTGTTGAACAAATCATGAGGCAGAACATTGAGTGAAATATTGACAGGGCTTGATAAAAGATTATCACAGGCAACTCTGCAGACTCTAAAGAAAATGTGAATGAGAAGAAACTCTGGTTGTCTGTCATTGTGGTATTCTTGGGGAAATTAGTTAAAAACAAGACGTGGAGTGAAAATAAGTAGTTGTTGTACAAACAACTTAAAAACTTCAATAATTTACAACAGTGTACATTTTTTCTATCAAAAGTAATGATACTACTTATAATACTAAAATAAAAATGTCATGATACACATGGGTGAAAACCCTAATCTCTCAGTGAAAACAAGAAACTGCACCAGTTTTCAGACAATTAAAAGTTTACTGTGCAGACCACATAATATCTCCAGCATGGCTTGACTGAATTAAAGACCATTGAAATGTTGCCATCGTTCCACTGATGGGACGAATGGGAAATCCAAAGTTATGATCAGAAGTTTTTTTAGATTATTATCTGCCCTTTTGTTCTTCCACTGGTTTCAAGGATCAGCTGACGTGTCACTTTAAAAAAGTATTTTCCACTAAACCTCAGTGGTATCCAGTCATGTACATACTGTAGTTGTGGTTTTATCTCCCTCTGAGCCAGATATTAAGAATAATCTACAGATCTTTTCGCTAATGTTTTCCTTTTAAAACTACTTTTCACCAGATGTAATGGAAAGCCATCCAATGTACTTTTGTAAATGATCCAGAATATTGCTGATTAAAGAGACATTCAAGTTAAAAAAACATTTTCCAAACTTTGGGGCACCATGTTTATCTCAATATATAGGCAAATGAAAATATTTGCTGCAAATGGCAGGATACTATGTGTGGGTGTAAGTATGTAAATATATTTTTGTGATTTAGTTAAAACCTGCACAACACAAGAGTTCTTTGTCGACCCAAAAAAATCAAAGCATTATCTCATTTATCAGTGTAGTATAGGTGGCTGTTTATGACAAATCCCTGATAAAAATGTGTCCTCAGAAATCATTTATACATATTTACAAACACAAATAATTATTAATTATTGACTTGTGACAGTAGAGGCCTGCACATGATTCGCTGCCTTCCCAAAAAAAATGATAAAAGTCCATTATTCTTCATCCGTGTTGAGTTCAGTAGCATCAGTCTTTTCCTCTGTATGTAATGTTTGTAAAGGTAGATGTGGCTCCTTTGTAGAGAGGATTGTGTCCCTGTTGGGCAAATACACAAAGAAGACATCAATTAAACTGAGTTTCAGAACAAACAAGTTAATTCTTATGGTTTAGTATTCTAGGCACATTTGAAAAAAGGAAACCAAGGGAAATGCAGAAGAGAAAGAAAAGTGTAACGTTTTCATTTCAGTTACTTAGTGAGCACCTTAGAATTACACTGTTTCTTGGTGGTTTCAGGTTCTTTGGGATTTAGGTGTGTTTTAGAGGCCTGTTAGTGTTACCAGTAAAGGATAATTAGCGTTACCTAATTTTAACCCAGCCCTTCCGCTGGCTTTTGTTCTGCTGGGAGGAACAGCATGCCCCAAAAATAATAAAAAACATCTTCAGAAAACGAATCAGAGAGACTGCGTGTGTGGCCTTTTATGTGTTAGTGTCTGTGTTAAAGGTACAGTCATGATTGCATTAGTGTGTGCCATGTCACGCTAAAATAATTAATCCAAGGAAAGAAGATAATTTAGTGTTGTTTAATGTATCTTTTTTATTTACATCTAAATGAACCTTGACTATACCTTTCATTAATCTAAGTTTTAAACAAAGAGCCTAATAAAGAATATACACACACATGTCACCACGTGCTACATTTACTGACCGTGTCCCACTTGGCATGAGCGCGTTCTTCCTCAAATTTTGCAAACTCCCGTCTGTCGTGAATGGTGACCAGCAGTTTCCAGATGAGTAGAGCCGCCAAGCCGAGGAACAAGATAGCTCCTGCCACCGACAGAAGCACCACTAAAATGTCTGGACCCTTGGGGCACTCTGAATTAAGGGAAGAAAAATATATTTAAAATAATAATGAGAAGGGGACACAGGAGACGATTAGCCAGGAGGCAGTCCAGAGGAGGTGATAATGATTTCCATCCTGTCATGGCACTAGATGATGTTGCTAATGTTCCTCTGCTAAATGCTGTTTTTTCAGGTTAAAAGTGTGCTTTTAAATCCTGAGAATATTCACTTGACACTTGTCATCCTAGTCATTTCATTATAAATAAATATGCTCATTACCTTCTTGATTTATAATCGCTTTGTAAGAACGTGTCAGAAAATGGGGTCCATCCCAGTTTCTCGAAATCCAAGGAGATTTTTTTTAAATGTTATTGTTCAATCTGACCATATATAAATATATTTATATTCACTTTATTATAATATAATAAAGAGAAAAGCACTGATTCTCCATTTTTGAGAGGCTGATAACACAGATTCCATACATTTTGGCATGAAAAATGACTAACTATTTATAGTTGCCAATGAATTTTCTGTCAATCACCTAATGGTTGCAGGTTTTCTTCTAGCATGAAGGCTTTTATTAACGATATTATCTGTCGAGTGATGCAAGATTAGATCAATGGGACCTTTAAGGAGGATGGGCTGATGGGGAAATAGTAACCTCACACATCCAGGCCACAAACGTCCCTTCCCTCTTTATGATCTGGCAAAACTAAGGACGAATTTGATTTGAAGAGTTTCATGCAGGCTGTACAAAAGATGTCTGGAATAACTCTCCCTCTAACGTGAGACTTATTTTCCATCATTAGATGTTCTGGGAAACTTTCTCCGAAATGAACCAACAAACATGTTTCCGAATTAATGGAGATAATTAATGAGAGCACTTTGAGGCAATGTACTGCTGAATCATTCTTTATTTGATGCCTACAACTTCTAGTCTAAATAGTTGTTTGAGAGGAAGTCACATGAACAATCTAAATAGTTCACTGATTGGGTTTTGCCTGTTTTCAAGCTGTATTCATTATCGACAATGCAAATGGCTCTTACTTGGAACCAGTTAGTTTAGTATGTTTTATTCCCAGATGAAGCAGATTAGCAGCATTACGCTCTTCACAAAGCTTCATAAGCCCTTAAACCTAAAAAACTTCTGAACTGCAATAACAGTTTGTTTTATTGGGCACTTGGGGGCAGTGGAAACAAGCTGTAAATACAAAACACTGACATATTGTCACTTTTAAATTGATATGTCTTACTTTTTAGCTAACAGTGGTCATTTATTCTATAATATGCCCCAACCAACACTTGAAATATTCATACCAGCTAGCCACTGACTTTGCCCATCTCCTGTGCCTACAATGATCTTTACAAACAACAGATGCGTGTTGTTACCAAAAAAGACACTTAAGCAGTGAGAGTGAACCAAACCAGTTAAGTTGTGGGCAGGAAAACCAAAACAATTAGCGGAATTAGCTGACAGTTGCTATTAAGCTGTGTGGAGCTAAGAGGGGGGATTCATCTCTGTGGGTTTGTCGCTGAAAGTGGCTTCTGTCACAGTAGTCATCTTATTTATAGTGAATAAAAGCTTTTCACCAAAGCTGCTATCCTTTTGTTTGTTGCGCACTTTGTAGTGAATATAAATATTTTATTTGTGTTCATGGTTCCATGAAGTATGAACTGAAGTCTGGCAGCAATTGAGTTTCTTCATTACAAAAATGTCTTGCCTTCACACTTCTAGCCACTAGTGATGAGAGCCACCTGGTCCATATGTGTGAGCATCCTTTGTTTGTCAGACTGGATGTATGTCTGTTTACTGTATGGGACTATTTGCAGTGGTGGAATGTAACTAATTACTTTAATCAAGTAAATTAGTACAATTTAGTCAAAAAAATACTTAACTAAAGTATCACCATGTTATACTACTTTATACTTTTTACTCACTACATTTATTTATCACTCATAACATGGCCAGGGATATTTAAATACATAATATACTTATTTGATATAATGCACTACTATACTACTTATAAACCCAGTATTTAGCAACGTCTCTCCAATTTGCTCCACGCTGACAAACTTTAAAATACTCGTGAAAAAACAGGGTAAAATAATATTCTAAAATAATACAATTCTGTGAAAGACCAATTTGCCTACTGGTTATTTTTCTTCTGATACTTCAGTGCATTTAGCTGATAAATCCTTTGTACTCTATACTATTCTGAAAGGGGCTATTTGCAGAATCAGTACTTTTACGTTTTGTACTTGAAGTACATTTTCCTGCTAATACTTTTGTACTTTTACTCAATTAACATTTTGAAATCAGGACTTTTACTTGTAATGGAGTATTTTAAGACCATAGTGTTTCTGCTTTTACTTAAGTAAAGGATCTGAGTACTTCTTCCTCTGACCATTTCTCTGTGTGTGGGACAGCACATACAAATGTGCATCGTAGTGTTGGGTAACATAGTGGGGCAACCAGGGTGAACTTTTACTGCCGTCTTCAAAGCGTTTCTCCTCTTCCTCTCCCCATTACTTCCTTCTATTTACTGCCCTTTGGATCCTATCGCCCGATTCATTATGGCGTATATGTAAAAGTCAGGTTGGTGCTTTTAGACTATTTTTTAATTATCAACTTCAAAATATGTAAAAAATTGCTAGCCACCTTTTAAGCGCCTGGTTTCCATCTTATCCTCTTTGCCTCTGTTCTCCTTTGTTACACACCTACATGTTTCCTTTCTAAAATGTTCTCTCTCCCTTTCTTTTGCTTGCTTAGTTTCCTCTCTTATTCTCATGCGTTCCTTCTGGAAGAACATGCCGAATCAGCGGGTTCCTAGAGGAGCAGGGCAGCTGTTAACGACCCTCTTTGACACGGCGGGGTTCCCTGTGTTCAAGGCAAATGTTGGTGTACTTCTCTGCTCTCCAGTTGCGCCTTAATTAAACACACACATTCATTAAAGGCAGACCTAGGGGCAGACTTTCTTTGCGGGCACTGGTGGTCATTAAAGGCTTTCTTACCTCCCCACACTCTTTCTATTTGGCCGCTTTACAAGCAGATGAAGGGCAGGCCGCAGGGAAGTGACAACTTGTACTTGGGTGGAGAAAAAAACACTGATTGTGAAGGCAAGTGTGCTTGTTTGGCTGAATGGAGATGCTTTTGTGGTTGTAGATTCAATCCTTTTTATCTGAACAGTCATTTCTTCCATTGTGCTTCCCTCATCGCTTTCACACTTACTTACCAACCTCCCCAAGCGCTTCAAAGTGCTGTTTTGGCAAAAAATGTCTTAAAGGCAATCAGGTTGCTTTCAGTTTTCCACAAAGAGGAGCAACTACCAACCACTTTGGTTTCCACAGTTCAACTGCCCCCTATTTTGGCTAATGGGAATTGGGCAACATGACTAAAAATAACTTTAAATTGACCTGGTAACTGGGGAACGCTGTTATCTGGGAGAACAGAAGCACTTCTGTCTTCCTGTTTAGTTAAGAAACAACTCGACTAAACCCGTTCGACCGTAGACAGGATTGCATAACGTTGAATATTCTCTTCTTTAAGCGCTTGTTCTGGTCCTTACCAAATATCTGCCGCGTAATCTTTTAACTCCTCCACATTCTTCACCAGTTTGTTGCTAACTTTGTGTTTTGTGTAGAGGTTTGTGTGTAGTATGTTCATCTCTTACCTGGCTCTTTGACGACAAACAAGATGGACTTGCCGCTGGAGTCCTCATAGTACTGGAAACGCTCCACACAGTCATCCTCATCTTTGTAAGTGCAGTTCACAGCATTTGTATCATGGAGCACTGCATGAACATTCAAGAAAAAAATTCAAGTATAACAATTGGTAAAGGCACTTTCGGTGTAACAGATACCTCAACATCTTAAGAAAGCTGCAAAACACATTGATATTTGTTAGATGTAACATGGAGCAACTTTAATAAACTCCCTTTTCATTTCACATATCTTTAATCATAGAATTGTTTAAGAAGCTTTTTCTGTTATATCGATTTCATTTCTTATATAATGGCGTTTATTTGGACTACATTCAAATCGGGATGCTGTGTTTAAAAAAAATAAGAAATCAATCATTCTTCCTCTTATACATGGCCACTTTCATTCAAAATCAATAGCATTGTTGCTCAATTCTACACATTCAGGGTTTTTGCTTCTAAGATCTCATTATTTAAAAAAACTTTTTAATGCTATTCTATTTCAGAAATATTTTGGACTGTTTATTTCTTGTGTCTTAATTTCTCTCATGTACATTGCCTTGTTTTATGCTGCTGCAACGCAAACATTTCCCAAATTGGGATCAATAAAGTACCTATCCATCTATCTATTAGCAACAGTTATAACATTTTCTCACCTATTTCATCCACAAGCACAATCTCATCCTTGCAGATTCGAGAGCAGGTGTTGTCGTCGAACAGCTTGCCCCTCTTAAAGTGTTTGCACTCCACACACTCCCTTTAAGAAGGAAACAAACATCAGGTCATCATTTCAAATCACTTTTTAGAATACTGATTATGATATATGTGTGCAGACTCACTTCTTCATGGTGCAGGCGTCGGGGCAGGTGGGGCACTTGTCACACGTGGCCCCGTAGGCCCCTGGCTGGGTGCACTCACAGGCCCCACACTCACAGTGACCCCTCCCATTGCACAGCAAGCCCACGTTGGACATACAGGTGTCAGTACGTCTGGAGCAGTTACAGTTCTCACCCTGCCAGTCTGGGTCACACTGGCAGAAACCACAGTTACAGACGCCATGGCCTGTCAGGGGAAAAAAGGTTGGAGGAGATTCTAAAACATTGTTTACCAATACAACTACAATTTCAACACGTGCTATTTGGAGTAAAATAGCAAAAGAGGAAGCAATTAAATAAAATAATCTATCAATAGAAGTAGTACAAAAACAGGGGTGTGGTTGGAGTTGTGAAAGAGGGAGGAAAGAAGAGGATGGCATGTCTGTAATTTCAGCTGTTGTGCATCATTTGTTTTAAACAACTATTTTGATAAGCTTGTTTTTATGACTTTATCATTCCATGTTATAAACCATTGAGTTCATATCTCCCCGGAGCACAGCCTGTCACAACAGGACACCTTTGGGAAATGTTGTTCCTCTAGTATCTAAAATAAAGTTATGTGAGCTGGAACAATGTCTGATGGTCAGAATGAGTTGGTAATGACTGGACGTGGTACCACAAAGACTCATGAATATATTTACCACAAGCTGTGTCATTTTCAGTATTTTCCCGCTGCGATGACAAGTCTTAACTTTGAGAAATGACTTGGTCCCTCTCTTTACAGACACAGAACCAGGTTTTACAACAAAGGGAAATAAAAGAACAACGCGTTTACCTCCATGTTAAATTTGATTCATTAATAATCAGTGTTTTGTCTTGCTAGGACATTTCATAGCTTCATAAGTATTGTATCTCTTGAATTGTGATCCAAAACAATGGAAAAGCAGAAGTTGTAGCTTGTGTTCCTACAACTGTTAAAGTGATTGTGTGTCTGTGGTGTCTGGAAAGCTTTTATTTTGAGCTGCATGATTCAGTGTCGGTGTGTATGTGAGTACATTTAGGCACATTGGTTTGCTGTTGTTCATGTACGTGTGATGTGTGCATGCAAGAGAGTGACAATGCAGAAAACATTGTGGTATATCGCTGCAAAACAATGTTCAGATAAACAATGAGACAGGAAGCTTCTTGGGTCAGTGGATCTGTCATTACCACTCGACCAAAGGACCACTGGCTTTTAATTAGACCTTTCTGTGGGGGGAGCAAAGAAAACTATGGTCCTCACACTGAAAAAGGTATTTCAAGACAACAGCAGACCATGTTTTACACACAGAACAATTCCAATTCTCCCCCACTTAGCCCTTTCCTGACCAAACATGGGTTTATTTTTAGCCCCATTACACCACACATGCCAAAGTGTAAGCACAAAGGTATTTTCATGTTAATCTGCGGGCTTTGGGGAATACAGCCAAAACATTTCTGAGTGAGAGCAGCGAAAGGGGGGTAAGTGATACATG
This sequence comes from Notothenia coriiceps, assembly GCF_000735185.1. Classification (NCBI taxonomy): domain Eukaryota; kingdom Metazoa; phylum Chordata; class Actinopteri; order Perciformes; family Nototheniidae; genus Notothenia; species Notothenia coriiceps. Next base: position 427,390 of record NW_011370184.1, read on the forward strand.
ATAACTGATGACGTATTGAAGTTTGAGGCAGTCTGTGCCAAAACGTGGCCTAATGCAATTTTTAAAGCTGAATTATGACATACCCTTAGCAAAACATATATAACAACTTATACGTTACTAAAAGGAAATGCCACAATAAAGAAGAGCACTTATTTTGCCTCCATGATCTCTAATTTTCTTCCTGCTTATTCTATACTTTATATTAGCAGTTGTTTTGAATTCTTTTGAGGTTTAGATGAGAAGACTAATGCCACTTTCCATCAAACTAAAATCGGAACCCTTCCCTGTTACCCTCGTCTGTTAGTCTATGCTAATATAAGCTAACCGGTTGCTCTCTGTAGCTTTTTTTAAACTGACAAAGGAGGATCTTGTAATCTAATACTCAGTAAGAAAGCAAATGAGTGTATTCCCCAAAATGATGGACTATTCCTAGTATAGTTTATTGCAAAAGATAAGAAAGAGATAACCTCTAGCTGTCAGTAATGAAAGCAAATAAACTACCGTACCATTGGGAAGAGACGGACAGCATGCTATGCATTGTCTAACCCCTACTTAACACAGCTAATCTCACTTGAAGAATCGCTATTAAAATACTTATTACAAACATCTTCAGAGTATGATTTGTTATGACTTCTTGCTGACATAATGTCTCTTAAAACATGGAGGATCTTGAGGCTCTGAGTTAAAGCTCTTAACAAGTATCAAAAACAAACTCATTCCCACAGAAAAGTGAGTCAACTCTGAAGTGAGCCACCGTTAAACTTAAAAAGTGTTCTCTGTGAATGAATCCTGCTGAACTCCATGGTACAAAAGCACGGCTCGGCTGACAAAAACATACAACCTGAACACACGCACACAGGGTGAACAAACTAAATCATGTTTATTATAAGTGGAGCCATGTCCTGGGCAGGAGGCACGGTTGTTTTTGTATGTAATTCCCCCCAGATGAGGTGGGTGGCAAGTCAGTGTGGTGAGGGGGACTGCCAACTCTCAGAACAAAAGCAGGCTACTCTCATTCTCTATTACTCTACCACAGACAGTCAGTGAGCAATTTTAACCTTCTTTGTCTATTAATTGTATCCATATGCTTGCTGTGTGCTGTAAAAACTGAATAGTATAATATTTTGGGAAAGCAGCAAATCACATATCATATTGGAGATGCCGTGACCCTTTTGCCATTTTTGAATAACAAATTACTTTTTGAAGACAATTTGTGAGTCATTTATTAAGAGAAAAGTCAGAACTCAGTTGTTCCAGATTCTCCATTGTGACCATTTGATGGTTTCTACAATCTTTGGGTTTTAGACTGGTCATACAAAACGTGACATCAGAAGATGTCACCCTGGTGTTTGTGATATGACCAGTGGCGGACTGGCCATCGGGACATTCGGGACGAATCCCTATGGGCCGGTACTGGAGCGGGCCGGTCGGACGATGTGGGTCGGTCGGATAAGACACTAGCAACCCCCGACCCCCCCTGCCCCCCGTCGACAATTTACTAGCGGTATTTACTTTTACTTGCGGTACCGAGGTGGGCCGGTCAGATAAGTCACTAGCACCCCTCCCCCCCTTGACAATTTACTAGCAGTATTTACTTGCAGTACCGAGGTGGGCCGGCGGTACCGAAGTGGGCCGGTCGAGAGTCCCGGGCTGATTTGTAGTCCCAGTCCGCCCCTGGATATGACTGTGATGGGCTTTTTTCACTTCTGCCTTAGCATAAGTTGCAGTTGTTGATAACATTTCTGTCAATTAACTATTATCCTCTCATTGTTTCTCTTTTCATTTCGTTTAAGATGCTCGGGCCCCTACAGTAGATAGAAAACAGGATCTTACCTGAGCACAGATCCCCCTTGTAGCGCAGGCAGTTGAAGTCGTCACACTCACACAGCTTTCCCCAGACCTTTCCAAAGTCGCTGTTGTGACACACACACTGTCCGCACACACAGTCCCCCCGGCCACTGCAGATGGCAGACTGGGGTCCTCCGGAGCCCGCGGGCCCGCTGCAGCGGTCCTGCTCCGTGGGGTTATAGTCCCCCTCGGCACACTCGCAGTGCGGCCCCAATCGACCCGGGTGGCACTGGCAGATGCCGCACTCGAAGGTGCCGTTGCCATGGTTGCATTTGGGGCTGTTGGCCTGTGCCTTGTTCTGGCACTTGCAGTCGCACTCAAAGTTGACGGTGATGGAGAGAGAGTCCTTGAAGCCCACCGGCTTAATGATGAAGGTCTTCTTCTTCTGTTTGGGGCAACCACGAGCTCTAGCTTCAACACTGAAAGACACCTGGAGGAGAGGACGGAAGTCAAGTTAAAATAATCCATGATTAGGGTCAAAGTCATGCTTAGAGCCCTCTTTATTAGATTTTTCATGACATTTTCTGCATCCACACTTTGTAAAACAAGCCATTCTTCTGTATCAACCTGGTGTGGATTACCTAACATGTAACAGCACTTAAATGGTTCAGTTAATGGTCATTTAATTGCCGCTCAAATTGTGGGCATTCTCTGTGGAAACTGCACAAAGACCTGACACAGGGAAGGCCTCCATGTGTGTTAAGTCAAAGTATTTGTTCATTCAGCGATGTATCCAAATCTGGTAAATGTCCAAAAGGGGGAGAAGTTACTACATCTGGAGAGACAACCATATATGGAAAAAATAAGGGGGCTTAGGCAGAGAGAAGAAATGTACGGAGGCCAACAAATGTCACCTGGAGCGAGAAGAGAACAAGGAAAAGAGCCAAAGAAGCTGTGATGAAGAAAAAATGCTAAATAAAAGGAACTAAAAGCATACTTTAAGCAGACAGTTTGCTCTAAATGCAGATGGCAGAAGTTCAGAAGAAGGACGGAAAAACATCATTTAGGAATCAAAAACAGCCCTTATGCATGTTTATCCAACATCTGCTTTTAACACCACCAGGAAATCCTACAGCCAGAAGGGAGGTGAAAGAAGAAGGTGCAAAATAGTACATGGAAAAAACGAACATGTTATTTCTGCAATTGTATGATAACAGCCAGACACATTGGCGGGACAATTGACAATACTGTTACCAACCTGTGTAAATGCAGCCACCCATTTAACATGTAACATACTTCAAACACATTTTCTTTAATAACAACTTTCATTATCGTAACCATTTTATTTGGCAAATCATTTTTTTTTAGGGAATTTTACAAAATAAAGTATCATTTTCTTTTTACCTCTGCAACCTACTTATCCTTGTTACAGGATGTTTACATCATTTCAAGACATTTCCTGTGACAAAGAGCGACGATGACAGTACTACTACATTTGAATGCAACCGTTTCCCAGCTAGTAAAACAACAAAGTTCTCCTTCAAACTTTCCTTCAAGCTAACATTTTCCTGGTAATAAAGTCACTCTTAAGGAGTCATAGGCCAAAAAAAGGGAGGGCGGGGTATGGACTGACCGTATCCCCTATCTTGAGCCCAGAGCAGGATTTGAGGCCAGGGATGAGCTCTCCATTCAGACAGGTGGCATTGAAGGACAGGGACAGCTCCTCCGGGACGCCTTGAAGCTCCAGCTCCACCTTGGACCGGATTTTCTGTTAACAGCAATGAAGAACAACAGCGGGAAACACATACACATGGAGGAATGAGTATGTAGGGTAGCACACTGTGGCCAAAAATCACATGTTAGGTGTCAATTTTGGTTGTGCGGAGCCAAATCCCATTTTCTTCTACAACTACATGTAAGCCAATAAACTCATTTAAGTGTGCACACATTAGCAAACACGCTTGTATGCACATCTCTACACAAATTAACAGCTATGACTATTAAAGCTACATTTGTCAGCAAATTCACTTGTTCCCTACATAATAAATTCAAATAAAACATAGATAATGAAAAACAGCCAGTAACCTCCCACATTTGGTCAGCTTCACACCTCGGCCTACAGTATGTGGAATTTTTTTGTAGACTTTTGCTCGACAGTGTGTATGACTCAGAGGCTGTGGGTGTGTGTCAGCAAACACATGTCATCCACTGAAACACTGTCTAGTCGAAATGTGTGTGTATAACACTTACAGCGTAGGCTTTCAGAATGAGCTGAATAACGTTGCCCGAGTCGTTAGACAGTGTTCCTACTGTGGTGCCAGGAATCAGCTCACTGTAGTTCTACAAGACAGAAAGACAGACAGACAGAATGTTGTCATCCTACACAGTCAGGGAAACTATTAATGAATGTACTAATTAATAGAAACAAGGTGTAATAGTATGATGTCTTTTTTTTTTTCATTCTTACACTTTAAAACTGATGCATACCCAATGTTATTTAACATCTTGACTTGTGTTCCTTTATGGCCAATGGGAGTTTGATATGCATGTCCTCTATTTCTTCTCCTGTTATGAATTTCTTAATAATAGTTTGCATATTGCTGCGCTCAATAGTGTATCATAGGGATTCATTTTCAGTTTCCAATGCAGGATCCAAGAATGTCAGTTTAAAACCAGCGAGGTTTGGAGGACTTTAGCTACAGTGTGTTTAAGATTACATGATTACTGTGTTGGATTTGTCACCCTCTCAATTTCAGTTTTCAAATATTGGCCTAATTTCCTCTTTTAAACAGAACTTGAAGAGAATAAAATCCTGGATGTTCTCAGTGTGAATGCAGAGCTACTGACCTGGTACAGAGGAACCACAGGGTTGGTGACGGCAAAGATGAGATTGATGTTGTTCTCCGACGTCTTTTCTGTGATCAGAGCTAGAGAAGGGTAATCCTGAGGAGAGACCGGACAGTGTGTTTAGCAAACATAAACTCTAATATATTCCTTTTCATACGTTAAACAAAGGGGTGACATTGTCTCAGTTTCTCTCTCACTCTGTTTCTGTCTAAGGTCTGCGCACCAAAAACACACTTACGGTTAACACTAACCATGGTGGTAGACATGCTGTACATATTGTCAGAGTTGAGGTGGCACTTCCCGTCGTTTGGCTGCACGATTCCAGCCAGACGACCATCCAGAGCCATGTGAGTCTTAGCGTCCGAGGTGAAGATCAGAAGGTGGGAAGCACCGGGACGCCAACCGATCCGCTCCTGGAACCCATTAAGCCAGGTTCAAGCAAAAAGAAGGAAAGTCAAATTATTTAAATGAGCTTTTGAAGGAGGAATTACTTTTTTTCGGCCCTCATCTAAAGCAGGAAAAACTCTTTAAAGGTCACCTATTACAGTATGCAATATCCACTTTTATACATAAATATGTGTCCCCTCTGCGTTAAGAGATTGTGAACGTTTCAGGAAAAAATATTCGTTCACTTTTTTTCCTGATCCATTTATATAAAAACCTGTCTGAAAATAAGCTGATCAGATTTTGGCCACTTTATGATGTCATAACGTTTTTTTGGCTTGTGTAACCATTAGCCAATCACCAACCAAGGTGACCCCCCCCCTTATCACCTGAATCTCCTCTAGAGCACCATTGAGTTCTTTGTAACCAAATCTCTCTCAGAGGGGCGTGGGGAGGGGCTCCTTATTTTCATCTAAAGTAACAGACAGAGAATCAGCACTTTTGAAACAGGGCTGAAACAGAGGGGATTATGGGATGCTGCATTGCATGATCTGTTTGGTATTTGGAGCCAAACACTTCAGAGACATCTTTTGTATATATCTGAGACCTATAATATATTGATGAAAAACAGTATGATAGGGGACCTTTAAGATCTCTCAAACGCATACACTTGCACACTGGTTGCCCTCTTGACCTTGACTGAAGGGTTTGACTACTTTACAGCTTTGGTTGTTTGGGAAGGGGGGGCCGACCAATTAAACAGCAGCAGCGTCCCAGGGAGCATCGTACCAGACGGGAGCAGGAGGAAACTCATTTAGCAGATGAGTGGTTTTTGGGAGCAAGCAGTGAGAAGTGAGAGGTGCGAAGCAGACAGCGCCGGCGGGGATAGTGAGCTTCCTGTATGCAACAGTACCGAGAAGTCAGGCCAATCATAATACAGACAAGCTGAAAAACAAGCAACGTGTTGTCACTGAGAGCTCAGATAGAAAGCCTTTAAAAGGGTTAGATGGACCGACCGGACGCACTGCTGCTTTGCAAATCTGTTTTCAACGCGTTAAAAACTGCGAAAAATATACTCGCAGTGGTTGTGTAAGCCTCTGGAACACATTACTATTCATTTGAGGAGAAGCTGACTTTCAGAGACCACTCCTAAAACAACCATTGTTGCACTTTTCTTTATGAAGAAGGTTTTTTTTTACCTGTGACATATTTTCCACATTAGGTCAGAATTCTAATAAAACAACAAAGTCTTTCCAAAGGCAGATTTTTTTCCTCAAACGAGGTGAGAAACATTTGCAGAGAGGCCTCGCTGCATCAGTCAAACGTTTTTTATCGATTTTCTTTCAACCCTACTGAACTCTCTTTCTTCTTTTCGGGGTGGGAATGGGCATAGCGGAAAAAAACGGATGCGTAAGAAACAGCATTTCAATACCCTCACACATGAATCCCACATGTAGCACTGTTAAATTGGGAGGGATCATTATGATGTCTGAATTCAGCCGTCAGCTGGCCAACAGCTTGCACTCTTGGCTACTCTGCACAGGCTCACACATGTGGCTTTCTCAACGAGGGCTCCAGTGCGTTCTGTGCGCTTAGTGTCAGCGCAACTTAAGTTTCCTGCGTTAGGATGTGGGCAAAGACTTGGCTGGCCTCGTATCTGGCTCCCAGTGAGAGCTGGAATGAAGCACAGGCTTCTATTTAGCAGCCTATTCATGGCAGATCTGAAGTTTGGAGTAAACATCTCTAGAATCTGTAGGCTCCTCTGCAAGTGTCTTTTTCATTTGAATCTCTGCCTTGTAAGCAAAATGCGGATTCTCTTGAAGATCTTTAACTTGATCATTTGTGAAGATATGCGTGCGTGTGATTGAAGGAATAAATGCTTATTTCTCTACAAATTACAAAAAGCTTAAAGGTGGGGGAGGTCATTTAGGAGAATTTGAAAATACACAACCGGAGAAAATCTGCCACTTCCTTACAGAGCCCCTCCTCCAACACACACGAACGCGCACATGACCAATGAGGGCATGAGATAAGTTTGTGCACAGATGGAAGGCTGACAGGCAGGTAGGCCATCCAGTTACTTTAGCCGGGCTGGCTCAGATGATTGGTCGTGCTTTTTACAGCGCCACGGCTTCCACAGACAACTTTTTGTGATGGATTTTTTGTCAAAGCCCTTCAGATATTCATTGCTATCAGGATGTTAAGAGCATTCCATGGAATATAACAACAAGTGTAGCTCGAGCCGGTTTCTCAAACTTACCTACCCCACCTTTAAGTTACAGATCACAGCTCAAGCTAACACTAAGGAAAAATGGAACAACAGTGCATCTGCTTTTAAGATCGAAACTGTGAATAGTTGGCGCTAAAAAAAGAAAATAATCAAATAACGTCCTTAGGTTTACGGTCAAAATAGTATTCCAACAAAAGAAAAATGACCAGAAGTGAGACTTTGTAAAACTTTTCTCACAATCGGAGCTGAGAGACGGGGGTGAGGGTAACAGCTGTGCAATAAAAGACGTGCTGCCTCATAAGTTAAACATCACATTTGAGTTCATTCTCACTCTTTGTAATCTCTCTCCCCTCGATGACCTGACTTTTTCCATTCTCTTCCACTGTGTCCTTTGGCTTGGGTGAGGCACCGCAGACCTCGGAGATGCCGACTGGGCCCGCGTTTGACTCACTGCTGGATTTAATGTCCATATCCTGCCCAACGCAGCTAAAGATGGAGCCTTTAACTAATCGAGAGTGATCCCGGTGATGTAATATGAACTATGGAGGCCGCGGAGGGAATATCAGAGCGGCTGGACGCAAAATCAATCGCTGTCCGCTCTCCTTCAGGCTGTGTGACACCAGTGGCCTCGACGTGTCTCAGATAACGTCAACACGAGACAGAAAAGGACAATTCTGTGTGTGTGAGTGAGTCCATAAAAGAAAAATGTATGACGACAGATTGCCTCGAAGAGGTTTTTTTGTTTGTGTTGCTCTGTAAGCCTGTCTGTCTCGGCCACTTTGTGTCACTGGGTGTCGGTAGGAAAAGTAAAGTAGTGTTTTCTGAATAATTTATGAACTGTTAAGTCTGAAAAGTGTGATGCCTGAACATTTCCCAGGGTCCAAGGCGACGTCTTTAATTGCAAAGACCATTGGCAAAAAACAGTAGGTGTGTTTGCTTTGGTAGGCTCTAATGGATTATCAAAACTGTTGATTATATTCCCACCATCAATTAATTCATGAATTCATCTATTATTTCACTCCTACTCTGTATGTGTTTTTCTTAATATGTTTGTCTTAGCACTTCTAAACACCTCTTAATGAAAAACCCACAATGTACCGCTTGTACATGTCATTCTCTTTCACCATTTGTACTGGTTTGATTTGTGTTATGTCCTATATATATTCATGTTGCACTGCTGGAGGAGCCTGTGACTTAAGTGTTTCATTGCCATATCTACACTGAAGCTACACACATGGCAATAAAGCCTTGAATCTTGAATCTAATGTTCATATGCGCTAAATTCCCATTATCCCTAGAATGCTCTCAATGTTGTTTCAATCTGCCCTGAGTAGCTACAACTCCTTCGGCATCAATGTGGTCCAACGTAAAGATATTAAATGTTGACCAAGCATCATTTCATTATTGACAGCTGCGTTGGCCGTAAAATTCCATTCGAAGCTATAGCGGTTTCGACACTGTCGGAAAAAATGTAGAGCTTATTTTCTATTTGAGTCACTCCCAGGATATCTATTCAGAAGGCAGTGGAGTGGAAAACGGGCACAGCAAAGTAAAAAACACTGTCAGACAGAAAAGAAACGGAGGGAGCCATTACCTTGTCTGCATCCGTGGCTGTTAGCTGCATTATCTTGAAGCCATCTCCAACGTTCTCCTCAATGGTCACATCGAGAATGTCATTAGGGAAAACAGGAGGGTTGTCATTGACGTCCTGGAGCGTGATCTCCACCTGCAGAGCAAGAACAAACAACCACAGTTTCCGTTAAAGCTCAAACTCGGCCTGCTACAGCTGTTAAGATCGCTGCAAAGAAAAACAAAAAAACGTGTCCTCCATCTTGGATTTCAAATGATGAAGAAGAAGCTGCACAAGAAGTTATAATTCTCAGACTCCAGAGAGGCTGGAGAGGGAAAGCTGTGAAATAATGAAGTGTGGTATATTGACTTGAAGGGTCAAAAACTGAAGGGACTGAAACATTACTTTTCCCTAAGTTCATTTATTTGGATTCAATAGGCTAGTAGTCTGCATTTCAAAGCTATAACACAGTACATGTATTGTTTGATTGATGTATTGATGTGTCTACGTTTTTTGCCGTATCATTTTGGTCAAAGTCAAAATAGCAATTGCAAGAAAAGAGAGGTAGAAACTAAACTGCAGTGATTAGCCAAAGCTAATTACCCTATTTTCCAGTTTCCTGTCATTACAAAAATAAATGTAGCTGCCTTAAAAACCTTAGTCATCGAGTCTGTTAAACCATAAAAGCTGCAGCTAAAGGTAAAAGTAATTTCGCTAAAGTTAACAATGCTAATTTGGTCATTGCAACCTCTGGGTGTTTCTCAATGTCGAGTACGCTTGCTTGGTAGCACATGCTTCAGAAGCGAGGCAAGAATACTTCCTGGCATTCGGAAAACGAAGAGTGGAACAGGCTAACAGGTGTGCGTCATATGAGAGGCCCCGCCTTACATTTTCCGCCACACATTTGGGGAAATTGGTCCGTGCGCAAAGCATTGTGGGGATTTTAAGACCGCGGAGTCTACACATGTGCAGCCTCGAAATTTCTCGCTACGAAGTACGCCGGGCTCGGTAGAATTCCAAGTATGCTGGACATCGGCTGAGCTAGCTAGTCAGGAAGCTAATTCATCCACTTCTTCCTACCTGTTTTCTTAGAATTGAATAATCAGTGTTGATGCTCAAATTCCTGAGTAATTGAGTTTGTTTAACTACCGAAATCAGGAAGTAGCTAAATGTAATACAAATTGAGTAAAAGAAACACCTGACAATCTTAAAGATAAGCCTAGCTGTCACTGCTATCTCTGTCCAAACTCTATTGGATGCATGTGACTGGAGGTTATAAGCTGCCTTTTAAACACATATCTAAACTAATTTAGTTTAAGATAAATGCAATAAAGAAAAAAGCTGAGAAACAGGATCTTTTGTTTGTTGGTAGTACAGTAGTATAAAAGGAGCATTAGTACCGCTCCGTATACAAAGCAAACATAAACCAACATAAACTAACATATCTAGATGTATGCATGACGGGTCTATGGTGGAACTCATCTACCCTCGTCACTGGAGCTCATGGAGAATTTACAATTTACAAATTCACTTGAGGCTCCTTTCCGTAGAGATTTACAGTAAGCGTAACAGGAGAGCAAACTAACTGCAGCTCAGGGATTTTCACTTTCATGTCTTAGAGGGAAAAATAAACACACATTACTGTCGACCACAGACCCCCCATGTGGATACACTTTGTGCCATATAGTGAGACTTGTTCTGATAACCTAAATGTAAGAGAGACGCAAGAGCGGTCAGAGTCAAACCTATGATTAGATACATTGTTTATATGAATTATGTCATTTCAGTAAATCAAAGTGACATTTAACTTTTCCTCATTTTTACAAAAAAGACCATGTGAGCCACCTCAAAGATCCCCAACGGTTTTTCCACAACACTTGGAGAGCCGTTCATCATCAGCATAGCTCCAGGGAAATACTACAAGCTTTTACTAAATGGTCAAAAGTATTTGGAAAGCCTTTTCTGTTGTTCATAATTGTAGGACCCATAGTTCAATTGAAGGAAATGTTAATACTACAGCATCACTTGTTTAGACAATAGAGAGTTTCCAGCCTTGTGGGACCAAATTGGGGAAGGCCATTTCACCAGGACAATGCCCCGATGCAGCAAAGCAAGGTCTTTATGAGAAGTGTGACTGGCTTTATCCCCTCTTACTAGAACAGCATTAGCTTTAAACAAAGTGCAATCATTTGTACATCAAATATATGTACTTTTACGGTCTCAAATGGACTCAGAGAAACCGACCACAAGCATCCACCTACAGTAAAGGAGGACAGTTCATCAGTAACACAAGCTCAGCTATGCAAATGTCTGACGGAAAGTGGAAACCCTGGAGACAGTGAGAGTGAGACATTTACGGTTTCAGATGTTCTCTGTCTAGTGTGGCAATATTAGATTTCCAATCATATCCCATAACTTAAACTGCAGTCCCCTCCACCTCATCCTCTGACCCAAATATGCATTTCAAAGCCAGTAAACATGGCTCACTTTTGAATCATAACAGACATTTTGCTGCGCATTCTCTGTTTATTGACTCTATAAATATGGAAAAGCCGTGTTTAAATTCTCCAGCGATAGGATCTCTATTAATGTTGACAGTGATTATGGTAATTCTTGTGTCGGCATTACAAGATGCTTCAACCTCTCTTTCACAAACCCCTGAAACCCGCACAGATAAGGCTACGTGTTAGTGAGATGAGATAGGAAATGGGAAAAGAACAGTTGTCAAAAGTGTACAATGGGTGCAGCTTTTGGAGGCAACAAAAGTTTCCCAGCGGGCATTTATAGAGCAGACAATAGGCCTCAAGGCTGTACGAGCACCAAGGTGGGGGGTCAGATACAGCGGCCTATTCATACCCGGCCATTGACAGGAAAAGCAGACTTTGCATGTCGCCACAAACAGTAGCAGGAAGCTATCCGTAACAGCTGCCACAGACCCCTTTTTTCCGAAAAGCTCAGTTCATTAAAGATGACCCAGAACAAAAAGCTTGAGGGAGACGCAGCTGAAATGGTGTCAGAGTCTGGCTGAATAAAAGATGCTCCTCGCTGTGTACAGCTATGACACCGACGACAGAGGGGCAAGTTTCCGTATGGCCGCAATTACAACAAATCATCACAGAACACTCGTCTGTTCTGCTGGTGCCAGGACGAGGATGTTGTCCACTTATTAAAGTGACTCCGAGTTAGTGTCTGCATGAGCGGAGATAATTACAGAAGAACAAACCGGATTATGTCCTGGGCACCAACGATGCAAGAGGCTCGTAAACAAGCCACAGTGACAGCGGCTCGCGACTCAACTTGAGCCGAGGGACCGGGGCAAAGTCAACAAACAATGAATATTTATCTCCCGCCCTGTGTGTCCCCTTGATGTGTAAATAATGCAAGGCCCACTTCTGAGGAGAGAACTAATTAGGGTAGAAGTGCAGTTTTGAGAAATAATTACGCTCACGCTTCCAGTTTGTATTACCCAGGCTCCCACGGGACACAAATATATCAAAGGGCTTTGGTGAAAAACATTCAGTGGAGGAAGAGGAAGCAAGGTCACGGGGGGGGGAGGCTGAGAGAAGAAGGAAGAGAGGTTTTGTTCGCTCTACCTGTCTGTGGCCGACCCAGATGCCCCGGCAGAGGCAGGTGAAACACATTAGTTTACAAGGTAAAAGATTGTGTTTCATGAAACTACTGTTTCAAGTTGCAGGTGCTGCTAACTGGCTGCCAGGGTTTTATTATTTATGGGCAGGTATGAATGATTCACGCGTCAAGTGGTTCCTGAGCGCTGACGATTATGAGACCTTAAGTGATGGAAGGTATTTGTCCAAGAGTTTGAGACTGGACCTCGAACCCAGCAGCGATAATTCATCTTGTCACAAAATTCCCAGGGCATATATGATAAACGCAGGACTGACAGGTGGGATAACTTAGATATCTGATGCAATCATGTAGGCATTTCACTCATATAATTCAAATTTAAAGACTCACTTCAGCCATATAACTAGAAAATATATTTTTTTCGTAGTATTTAGCCATGCACACAATTTTGTACTAATGTTCCGAGGTCTTGAGATATCTTCTACTTCTGCTGTGACCCCAATATAAATGAGTAGAATGTTTTTTATTTGTGTTGTGCTCGAAGCATACACTTGAAAAAATCAGCAGAAACTTGTCTTCCGGTAAAAATGCCCCAGTTTTAAGGGATTTTTCCCTGACTTCACTTCCCACTAAGAAATAGTCCATTTGAAAACTGTTAAAGGTGGGGTAGGTAATTTTGGAGAGACCAGCTCGAGTGCGCTAGAATTTGAAAATACACAACCGGAAAAAATCTGCCACTTCCTTACAGAGCCCCTCCTCCAACACACACGAACGCGCACATGACCAATGAGGGCACGAGATAAGTTTGTGCACAGATGGAAGGCTGACAGGCAGGTAGGCCATCCAGTTACTTTAGCCGGGCCGGCTCAGATGATTGGTCGTGCTTTTTACAGCGCCACGGCTTCCACAGGTGACATTTTTTAATGTATTTATTGTCAAAGCATTTCATATATTCATTGCTATCGAGATGTTAAGAGCATTCCATGGAATATAACAAAAAGTGTATCTCGAGCCGGTTTCTCAAACTTACCTACCCCACCTTTAAGGGAGAGGATTATGACCAAAAAGTAACCAAAACATCGATTCTGAAAATATATAGTGCTTTTAAGTTTCTTTAATGTCATTTGTATTGCTGTGAGGGTCATAGGAAATCACGTTAACCTCCACTGAATGGGGGTGGAAGCAGGAGTATTGGCAGATGACACCAAAAGTATCTGTGTGGCTAGGGCTGGTTATAAAAACCCAGTATGTTTTTGTAATTTGGGTAAACTGACCTTTAAAAAGTCTTGCCGCACCCTTCCCACGTTGTATTACTAACATGCTACATTTAGCCATCTCCATCTTTAGAAAGACTTGCTTGTGGAAGCAAAGCAGACATCAAAGAGACATTTAACTCAAAAGTAACAGAATACACCAAAAATGATTCTTTCATCCCACAACATTTTAATATCTGGAGTTAGAAACAGAAGCAGTTCTGGTTACAACTGAAGGTAAAAGCATTACCTGCGTCCCTGAGAACAAAAATGTTTTCCTAAAATCTAAAAAGTGGAAGTAGCACGGGTTTTCATGTTTCCCAATAAAACTTCTCATACGTTCTGCCAAAAACTCAGACGTACAGTCAGACGTAGTCAGACAGATAGATGGAAGAAAAGTTGCAGCAGAAGCAAGAGACCTTTTATTTGAGGACAATCCCATGTAGCCTGTGCACATATTCTGTCAGTTACCCGTATCACTTATTTCTAATAACCGGTAGAAAGTGGGATTAATGAAGAGAGGAATGGTTTGCATTACAGATGAGTAATACGGTGCCTGCTTGCTCCATTGAACACAGTTATAGTCTGAGGGCAAAGGCTGAAACTCACATCATTAGCTCTAAACATTTCTTCCAAAGCAGAAATAAATGTGAACTCTGAGTGCAACCGATGCACAGTTGGCCTGTAAAATGTTGAGCTCATCTGTTCGTAAAACGGAGAGCAGGGTGCGCCCATTGCAGGAAACAATCATTTCAAAAATGATTAAATGTCTCATTAGATGCTGTTGACGACTTGGGGTCAAGGGTTGGGGGAAGCACCCACTTCCAGCTCTCGTTACAGTCGGCCTCTGAGATTGAACAATTCCACTTCATCCATTTTTCACCGATGAGCACATTGGAACAAATGTGTCAAAAAAAGAAACTGGGATCAGAAGCCTATTCCAAATATAACACCTTTCCATGAAGCCAAAGGCATAATCGTGTGCTGTTAAAAGGAGTTACTCAGGCTTTGGCACAGTATAAACAACCTAATGGCACGTAGGAATTTTTGCAATGCCATAAAACAGAGTCAACACTGAAAGCCTTTAAAACTACATATGAATAATATACAACCAAATCTAATCCAATCAGAGGTATGATGTGCTGTTTGTTTACAAAGACATGACGGTTATCTAAGGTTACATTGGTCCGATGCTCAGCTGGGGTCTTGTGTAACGTGAGGACCTTGACCGAGTTGAAGGTTGGTAGCAGAGTATTCTAACAGAAGCAGAAAAACACACCGCTGTGCTTCTCTGAAGGGAACAGGGGAGTCCTTCTTAGACGCAGATGGAGAGGTTTTGAAGACATTTGAAGAACGGCTCCCTAGCAGATCAGAAAGGACGTCCAAACTCATTCCCTTTGGACTGCTTCAACAAAGAAATAAACTCCCAGCGGCTTCTGACTACATCCCTGCACATCGGAAAATCCTACTATGCGGAAAAGTGCTGTATTGTACTGAGAAATCTGTCATCCTCTCAACTTTGAAAATGGATTACTGACTGTCTAGAAAAAGCCCAGACCCATGACTGTGTTTGCCTTGCTTGATCGGAAAACCGTATGGTTCGATTCACACACGTCTGTGTAAGAGAAAAAGTGGGTGACAAAATGCCACATTCAATAAAAGGAATTTCCTGCAACTCTCAAGACATGCAAGACCTTTGCTATTTAACTTAATCCCAACTTCCTTCTCTACCTCTCCTTGTGGTTGTTTAGATATAACATCATAGACACTTGGTTCCAGATGTATGGGGAGCTGAAGAACTGATAGGTTCAGCCGGTCAAAGACGATGCAAGCTCTGCTCTGTCTTTACACAACAAAAGGAAACAAAAAAAATGAAGGAAAGGTCAAAGTGATCTCAGCAGTAAGGTTATTTTAACACGTGTACATTTGCAACCGGCTCCATCTGTCAAACAAACGCCTGCAGAGTAATTCATCTTCCAACCGCAGTCATCAGACCCGGCAAAGTGCATGCGCTCTGGAGACAGGAATTTGAGCGTGCCGGAGATGGGAATGTGCCCGGGAAAAAGCAGACAAAGCTGGACGCCAGCCAAACCTCAATGCACTGTGCGAGAGAGAAGTAAGGATACGATCATATCCCCCCCCCCCTAAAATCATATGCAGTCCCATGGAAAGAAAAAAACAGAGAGAGATAGAGTCAGACAAAAACAAAACAGGAGGGCCTGCAAACCATCACAAAGCACCTTGGCTTCACGTAACCAACAAGGGGAGAGAGAGGACAGACAATGTTGGACAAGTGGTTTTAATAAAGGGGATCACTGTCCTCTCTGCGGTCCACTTCACCAACTGTTAGAGAGAGATTGTTTGTCCACAGCAAAACCTCTTCGAGCCCCCGGCGAATTCTTGCCAAGCGCGGTTCCCTCTGAGCATTTCTGATGGGATATATTATCCAAAATAACGCATGACCCATCAGGTCATCAGGACCAGGCTTTTGTTTCACAGAGATTCTGGGCTCTCTGACATCTCCGCACACAGGAGAGTGGAAACAAATCGTGATTGATTGCCGTTTATAAATGGCGCCATATCCGGACATGAGTAGTGCAAACTGGGTTTTTTCTTTACTATAAACATCCATAACTCTCTCGCTCTCCTTGCTACCTGAGCGAGTTGGATGGAAAGTTGAATTAGACCTTGTGCAAGATCAGAGTGGAGATAATGGCGGCTGAAGATTTCCTTGAAGCTGGAGAACAATTCAAAGCCATCACTGAAATTACCATAGCCTATTAAAGGTGGCGTGTTCTGTGTCCCTGGATTAAGAGGTTAGGAGAACATCAAAACAAGCATTTTCTGCTTCTTGTGAGATGAAAGGTAAAAAAATAATAATAATTAGCCTATTTGTGAAAAGTATGCTTTGAAGATGTAAGGAAATAAATGTATTTTTTTTTTATCAGTTATCTGTCTGTGTTTTAAGGAAGGAGACCATGACTGGAGTCCGTGTTGGTGCCACTGACTCTGCGTGAGTCTACGCTCTTATCACATGCGCTTTCTCCACTATTACCTACAATTATGGCATTTGAACCATGCAAAGGAGATAAACTAAGAAACAAAACACTTTGAAGTATCTAAAAGAAATCTCAAAATACATTAAAAACAAAAAGGTTTTTCTGATATTAACCATTTCTGGAACTGATTACCAGATCTGACACAGATTTGATGGGTATGACCATGTTTGGATACTATATATTTGAGTATAAATGGTACTTGGGCGACTGTGGCTGTGAGGGAGTGTGGTCGTCTTTCAACCAGAAGGTTGTGGGTTCGATCCCAGCCCATGCAGTCAACATGTCGATGTATCCTTGGGCAAGATACTTAACCCTGAGTTGCTCCCGATGGCATGGCCAACGGTGTGTGAATGTGTGTGAATGTTAGGTCCTAGAGTAAGGTACACTGCTCTGTATGAATGGGTGTGAATGGGTGAATGACATGTAGTATGTAAAGCGCTTTGAGGGGTCTTAAAGACTGGAAAAAGCGCTATATGTACAGTACCATTTACCATTTACTTCTGATGCCGTGGTTGCCCCTTTGCTGAACATAACGATGTATTCAACACAAGATAAGCTTATTTGCACTTTTTTTTGTCAGATTTTAAGTAGCCGCCCCGTGCTAAACTTGATGTCGATGCATTTTCACAAAGGATAAGAGGTAAGAAAATATTTTCCAGCCAGTACAGGACCATGTAATCCTTTAACTGATATCAAGGGAGGGAAATCCCCAGAACGAGAGATACAGCTTTCACCCGACAGCCCAAACATGAATAATTGCTACAGCTTTTACTCTCCAGGTGTATAATGAAGTTGTCAGACTCAGCAAGACATGGACCACTTACAAAATATAGCTTACAAGTTAATATATCAATCATTTCGCACACAAAAAAGGGAGTATTTATATATTACACTGTTCGTTTCTACTTGCAAAGGAGTATTTTCCAATGTGGTTGATACGTCTCTAAATGAGAGATTTTAGAACCACTAGTGAAGTCCAAAAAATAATAGAATTGTCGTCTTATGATTCAAATTTGATCTGATTTGTCCGGAGCCAGAATAAATATACATAAGAAATGCTGATTGTTCCAGATGGCCCTGTATGTTCTGCTCTTAGCATTTACATCAGTGATGTTTTAGCAGATGAGTGCTGAATCAAACATCTTCCTCTGAAGCCAGCGTTTCTTTCCAAGACTTCTAGGAGATCTGCGAGAGCTTTAAAAGACTATTATGGCATCCGTTTCATAGTTGCTGTCAACCAGTGATAAATGCATGAGATTTACAGGAGCTGGGGGGGAAAGATGCATTAGCATAGCATTTCAGTCTGGATTCGACCTCATTACCATCAAGTCATGTCTGTGGTGACATCCCCCCCCTGCAGTAAGCTAATTGATAAAGCTAGAGATCTAGGTTAAATAATTAGCCTACTGTAATGATGTTTGTGACTGATTTGATTATCAATTCATTAGATCTGGTTTCCATTATGCCCAGCCTTTGGTTGGGAGTTCAGACGGTATCAAAGGAAATGTTGTTCCCAGACTATTTCCCGTCTACTTGTTTGTTTGTGACTGGGGTTTGATCGAGGAAATGTGTCCCCATTTAGTTCCAGCAAGACAAAACACAAACATTTGTCTTTGAGGGTTTCCAGTGATAATATATTAGAACATGTCCAATACAGAAGACAGTGCTGTAAGAAGAATGCCAGATTGTATGTCACAGAGTTCAGTTTTATAATAAACTGTTCACCTTAAGTTGAACTGAACAGGATGGCAGAGTTCTGTATGAAAGAAAATGGTGAGGTGAGTATAGAAAGAAAATGATACTTAACTGCTGTTTACTTCATTTAAACAAGTGAAGGAGTGAAAGACAGCTAGTCAGGAACAGGAATGTAAGTGCGTGTGTGTGTGTGTGTGTGTGTGTGTGTGTGTGTGTGTGTGTGTGTGTGTGTGTGTGTGTGTGTGTGTGTGTGTGTGTGTGTGTGTGTGTGTGTGTGTGTGTGTATGT
>NW_011370184.1:446366-466302 GCF_000735185.1 Notothenia coriiceps
TGTGTGTGTGTGTGTGTGTGGGTGTGGGTGTGGGTGTGTGTGTGTGTATGTGTGTGTGAACGGAGGGTAATGCAGTCGTTGAACTTGTGGCTGACCTGCGCTCCAGAAGAAGCCCAACAACCATCCTAAGCTTCTGCTGATTAGGCTAGAAATAAGATAGTAGTTTGAATGATAGTTTGGAACAATGGACATTTTGAGAATGGCCAATTCTGTAAGCACTTATCAGGGTTAGGGGCTAGGGTCAGAGGGCTGGTTTGCCATGTTGAGAAATATGCTTGTTGTTGCTCTTGGTGAGAGTTAGATAAGAAATATAGAACATAGCTATGTCTGTTGCGTGTGGAGTGAGAGCAGGGCAGCGGTAAGCTTAGTTTAGCATAAAAACTGAAAAGACAAACAGAAATGTGGAAACAACAATTTTGGGTTCTCTGAGAGTTATGTGGTGAAACTACTTCTGACCAAAAACAGTTGATACATCCCGCTGTTTTTTCTCACCGTATGTTAGATTACAAGTGCAAAACGGCAGATAAGTAAAGTCAGCTAACGATATTTTTCTCAGGAGATGGAGTAGAACTAGAAGAGATTAAGAACTGCACTCACATTCATCAAGTGTAACACCACTCCAAAAGAATGACGATGTTTGTTGGCCAATACATTAACACTACATTTGTTATTTATAGGGCAAGCCTCTGTCTAACTTGTTCTATCCCTCGTGACCAAATTGATTAATACGCCCTAATCAACCCCTACAAATTCTGCT
Organism: Notothenia coriiceps; assembly: GCF_000735185.1. Classification (NCBI taxonomy): domain Eukaryota; kingdom Metazoa; phylum Chordata; class Actinopteri; order Perciformes; family Nototheniidae; genus Notothenia; species Notothenia coriiceps. Next base: position 447,124 of record NW_011370184.1, read on the forward strand.
ACACATCACATACGTCTGCTTGGTCATTCCTGATCCAAGAAACAACCTTCTTCTTTTTCTTTGTACTTCTTCGCCACGAAAGCTAATTCTCTTGTTGGCGCACCATACATCTGCGGCGGCCATTTAGTCCTCAGCAGGAACCAACTTGGCAAGAAAAGCTGATCTGAAGACTTTCTGAGGGGCAACAGAAGAAAAAAAAAATGAAGGAGAAATGTTGATGAATTTAACATGAGGTGGCGTAAAAAAGACTTCTGCCAAATGACTTGACAATGAGGGACAGTTTCCCCCTGCTGAGGCCATTCACGGAAACAGACTGAAGGCCCTGAGATAGCTCTGCCTCCCTTTTCTCTTTCTCACACACAAATGGATGAAAATGCAAACCTATCACACGGTAGCCTATGACATGCTCATTCATACATATGTGATGGTGAGACGACGCCTCCCCCCGCCACACATACCTCCACACGCACTTCCTCGAGCTCTTAAAAGGCTTCACATGTTTAACTCTCTTATTATCATGAAGATGGGTCCTTTAGAAGTACCATCCATCTTAATTAACAAGCCGTTTGTATGCACTTCAGCCCGCAAGAGAAAATAGCATGGGAAGAAATCCTGTGGTCAAAGACCAACGCTAGAGCTCTAAAACGTCATTAGTGGATTAAAAAAACTAACTTCAATGGCCATGTTTCCTGAACATTTCATTATCTCCCTGTTCATGGCAATTCCCAGCTTCTTCCTTTACGCATCCAACATTTTCTCCCATTCCTTTAGAGCTCCACATCATTTGAGGCACTCTCTTGGTGATTCAAGGCCTTAACGTAAATGCCTCACTGTCTGTAAAGCAGTGACTGACGTATAGCATCTCGTTATGTGGCTACTGAAATTGGTGAATATCATTTAAAGAGGAAACAAACAAATGCCAGCTTCAATATGATCCGTTGTCCAGTAGCAAAATAAGCTGTTACAATTGAATTTTTTTAGTGGGTCTATTTTGGCAGATTTCTGGTTGTCGAAACGGTCACTTCAGTGGATAGTGTATCTGATACCTCATTCAAACCAACGGTGTTTCAGGGCCGGTTCGGAGCTGGAGCTTGAAAAGCACCGGGTTTTCCTGTTCACACCGCAGCGGAGCAGCCTCTTAGCTCCGGAACCCGGTTCATTTCGAGCACCAAAAAATTGTCCGGCCAGAGCAAAAGCACCACATACGTCACGCTTACGTCGAGGCGGGGGCAGGGGCGGGATCAACTCCTGAACAACAACAAAAAGCCCGCGTTTTATCCAGTTTGTACACAACGATGGAGAAACTTAACAAGCAGCAGTGGTCCACTGAAAAGACCAGCTACCTACTGGGAATCTGGTCTTCTGAAGAGTTACAGAGGAAGCTGGAGCACAATCGGCCATTGTTGTTGTAGGTGTCAGCTGTGGGGGGTTTCTGCGCGCTTTGGCTTTATGAAGCAGGCACGCAAACGGTTACGTCATGACGCAAACGATGACGCAACGACGAGCCGGAGCTAAACCGAAGAACCGGTTCTGAACCTGAAAAGCTCTAGCACGGAGCTTGAACCGGAGTTGCGTTTGTGTGAATGAGGTATGAGTAAAGCTTCAAAACATCACCTCGTGGTCCTGAGTTTTACTGTGTGAGAGTGTTTATCTCGCTGGTCAACCGAGAAGGAGATTTCGGCGAGGCCAGTAAAAAGTGGATTTATGTTTTGTAGTTCAGCAGCCCCACAGAGAATCCACAAGCAGCAGAGAGAGGTAATATCATAGTTCAATATGAACTGTAATCACAGATTAGCTTCTGGTGAGAAAAAGAGTGTGGATTCTCTGTGCCTACTTCCTCTACTTTACCCATCACTCTGTCTCCCACACCCCTTTGCTTAACCCACAGACAATGTGTTAGCGATTTGTTTAATCAAAGCAGCTGGATGGGTTAGTGTTGGCAGAGAGCCAGACTTCACTCTCTGTCTCACTCACGCACACACACCCAAACACAGTGACCCATCGAGGCCCTTCTCATTAGCTCAGTCATGATGTGTGGACACCGGGCTGACCAGCTGAGCCTCGTTCTGCAGAGACCGTGGCCTGCTGCTGTTTGTTTGATGAATCCTTGAACTCCCCTTCTACTGCAGGCTATGCAGAGGGAAATGCAAAGCAGCATGGGAGTGGACTAAATAACGCAAACACCACATGAATACGATTTTTTTGGTATCTGACTAAATCACAGATGCAGACACAATCGCATAGAGAAGGACCATGTCACCTTAAGGTGAGGTGTCAAAGAAAAATTATGCAACCAAGATCCAGCGAGCAAACAGTCAGTGCTGCACTGCAGGTGTGTCAGTCAAACACTGACTCACTTAAATCCAAACTCACATGGATGATCTTGTGGAGTAACGGATTACATGTAAAAGGATTATGTAATCAGGGTTACAAAAAAGGTAACTGTATTCCCTTACAATTACATGAAAAAAAGGCATTATCAGATAACTGTTATATTTAAAACAATTGGGGGATACTAGCAGGATTACAATGTTGCTAAAAACTCAAAAGAGCATATTGTGCTTGTTGTAAAAGGAGCATAAAAATGTCTTCTTGTAAACTGTGCTGACCTGTAGGCTAATGCTTTAAGTTTGAATCTACTGCTTGAATTTCTCTCTCTTGTGATTTGTCGACCACTTAGAGATGGGTCAGAAATACCCTGCCCCTTAGCCTATTATGTACAATTTGAGGGAGCACTAGCGAATAGAAATGAGAGTGTTACATAGTGATGTCATTATGTTACGGAAGTAAAAAATTGATTTTATGTTGGAGAGAAATCGCCTCTGAAGGGAACACAGGAATTTTAGCCTTTGCAGACCATTTACCTGCACTAAAACCTATAACACACTACAGACAAGGGAAAACCCAAAAAAGCAGAATTTGTTAAGCCATTAATCCAACATTTATTTTTTGTAATGTTACCTTAGAGTGTCAACAAACATATTTCTGTTAAGTAAAGGAATACAAAACTAAATTGTTGTGTGCTAATAGGTAGGGATGCACTGAATATTCGGCCACCGAAAATAATCGGCCGAAAATTGTTAAAAAGGCCCTTTCGGCCGAAAGCCGAAAGGGCCTTTTTAACAGGATTACGTTGATCATACTCCGCATATTTGTCCGGGTGTTTTGATTTCAAGTGGTGGAGTAATCCAGAAGTAGTGAAAGTCTTTGCAGTTACACGGGGGTGTAACTGCAAAGACTTTCACTACTTCTGGATTACTCCACCACTTGAAATCAAAACACCCGGACAAATATGCGGAGTATGATCAACGTAATCCTGTTAANCCCCTTCCTCTATTCTGTCCTAATAGGAAACAGGGGAGATTCATCCTCCAATCGGCCGTCCACCCCCGGAGGCCCGTGATTGGGGATGTGTATGGTGGGGAGAAACCAGGGATGACAAATAAAAGCTGAACTCTTGAATGGCAAGGTTCTGCTTCCCGTGGCTCTGTTTGCAGCGCGGACCCCGGAGGCCATAGCCCCTCCGCCCGGGGGGTTGTCAGTTACTGATGGCACTGTTGTTGGTTTCAGTGTGAAGGGGGCCGAAGAAGCCCCACCACAATCCCGCTTGTTAAATAGCATGAATTAATGAAGTGGCGGAGCTGGGAACTTCCTACCCCTGAGCGACTTGTGGGGGAAAAAAAAAGAGGGCCACTTCCTTAGCATTTCTATGGGCCCCCAACTTCTTTTCATCCTGTCGGCTTCTTCCCCCTCCCTCCGAAACCCCCATTTTTTTTTCACCCACCCTCAAAAACGTCCTTTTTTGAAGTCCTTTAATCCTCGGGGTGTATGCCGGGTTGGGAACAGCGACTGATAAGCGGCCCCAATAAGTTAAAAAATAAAATAGCTTCTGCAGAGCTGTATGTGTTCATGCAAATGTGAACAGTGGATAACGGCAAGGGAAGTTAAGATCAAAAAAAGAAAGTTGTTTTTGGACTTTTTCGTCTGGTACTTAATTTTAACCTCATACTTATGAATCTAACAGAAATCTTAAAAAATACTGTTTCATAAAACTTCTCAAGGAATACAGAATTTGCCTCAGCAGGAGGACAGCATTCCCATGGCGCACCCGTCTCCATTTTTATTGCCACCCTAACTTCTTAATAAACATTATATATGAAACTGCATGGGATTTAGTTGCTGCTTTATTAGTCTTATGTTACGTATGATGTCAGTCTTCCACACACCTGATTTACAGATAGGCAAAGACACAGCAACACTTTAATAGAACAGTAAACTGCTCTGCTGATGCTGATGGATGGCAGTTGCAGTACACTACGTCTAGTGTTGCACAGGACCACAGAGGGGTCAATTTAAAATCCCCTTCAGTACCAAACCCAGGACAATATTTATCAACCGTTAAGTGAAACAGCTTAAAGAATGCCACCAGAGGGAAAGTCAGTATTTCTAGGCATGTGTCTTGCTGTTTCATGAGAACACGGCACTCTTTATGATCCACGAGGCTCATACGTGTTGATTTAATGCTCACAAATAGCAAGTTTAGAACGGCTCTTGACAGAAGATACTCGCGGGTCCGAGCGCGCCGACACTCGTTGTACTTTCACTTCGAGTGAACGAGTTCATTTTATGGAGACGGATTGGCCTTTAGGCTGCGGCTTCACCTAGACCTGGCTCTTCTCAAATGCCTGTGAAGCAGTCCCTGCAGTGAATCACTCGGACGCAGACCGAGGCCGCTGTGCAGATAGCGCAGATCCCTTTGAGGTAGAGGCTGGTTGGCCGCCAGTTCTCTAATGGGAGCGTGTTTATACTTTGAGTTTTATCTGCCGGTGAAGGGCCCTCCACGGTACAAAGGCTGGAATTCATCTCGTAAAAAGCTTGATACCGCGGCACAAAAATCACGTAAATAAATATATGAAAGGAATAATCAGCTAAGGTGGAAGGAACGGCAGCAACACCGCATTCGCATGCAACTCAAAAACATTTGATCTTATCTCCTTCCTGGTCCGGACATCATCCAGGGTCTAAACATGGCCTCAGAGTCTCGGCCCGCTTGCTCGTTTTCAGGGCAAAACACTTTAAAGAGCCTGATCCTGAGCTTTGATAGGAAGGGTTTCCATAATGCCTTTCGTCTGAAAGAGCAGCATTTGAGTAACTGATGTAGACGTTTCAATGTCTGGCCGCACCAATTTTGAAGGCGGCAATTTAACGCCGGTATTATTGAGTGATTATAGTTGGCTGTTGTTGGTAATGCACAATTATGGTTCATTCATTTAATGTTATTTCAAGCGAATCCAATCTATTGTCAGGCTCATGAAGAAGGAACAACAACGCTCAAGCTTTTGTGCACGGCCCCAAATGAGTCCCTTTGCTTGATGTAATGTAGTCGGGCCAACATTTTATTTGGATTTACTTTAAGTGAAAGAGACAGACAAATCATTTATTGTGGTGGCAGTTGTGTATGAACACATAGTTAAAGTCATATGAGGTTCAACCCGTTTTGATTCAGTGATGTGAAACTAATACTTACGTAAGTAACAAGGCCAAGCTTCACAACCGGCTCCTTGCACTTGCGTTAAGACAAAATATGCATGAAACGAAATACACAGCGCGGCGTCCAAAAGCACCTCGTAAGGCTCCACATCTGATTTGCTCAAGTCCCCGGCCAGCTTGTTAGCTATGATATCACGGCAGCACCCCAGAAGGAAATAATGAGCAGGTCATAGACTCTTCCCATGGACAAAACACTGCCAAGTGTCCGGCTTCATGCAGAGAGCCCTCCTTGTCCGACGCGGCCTTTATCTCCCGGGTGTATTTCCCTGTGAAGGAACCCCCGCGGTCACCGTCTGACTCTCACCCCCCCCACTCTGCAACAAAGACCAGAGGAGCTGCAGGTAGCGACGTTAAAACCCAGTCCTGTTTTTCTCAATAAAAGGCAAGAAGGGCCTCAGTGAGCGCCCCTTTGAAAAGTTTATGAAATTAACCAATTAGGACCTGCAGGGCAGTGAGATAGAGACAAGAAAGGGGAAGAAAGACCCCTTCTATTTTTCTCTGGCTCTTTCTTTCACCAACACATACTCACACACATTGCACACTCTCCCAAAGCCCAGCATGGATTAATCACTCTGTCTGGGCGAATGAATGGTCGTTCACATCGCCGAGGCCTGTTATTTACAATTAAGTAGTTAGACAATAAAACTCACGCCGTGGAGTCTGCTCACTCCTTCACTGCCGGCTCTCACTTTGTCCTTGTTTTTCTCGTCTTTCTTTCTGTCTTTTCATAGGTTTTCTTTGTCACTCTTGATATTATCTCGTACCGATTTCTATTCCATCATCTTCTCTTGCATTCTACAGTTTTCTCTCCTTCTAGGCTTGTCAATAATAATAATAATACATTTATTTTGGGGGGCGCCTTTCATAGCACCCAAGGACACAGGGGCAATATAGGGAACAATTAAAACATTGGATTTAGTGAAGTATCAGCCGGGGTAAGACAAGACAAACAAACAACAGGAAATGGACTACAAAAGGAAACAAATTCTGTGTTTGCTATTGCTTATTTTCATCTCATCAGTCCTTCTTTGCACCCCTTCCTACTGCTGTACTCAAATTCCCTCCCTATACCTTTTCCAAGTTGTTCTTATGTAATCCCTCCTAATTTATCTTACTCAATGAAAAGGGGGACAATTATTAAGCAGATAGCAGAAGCAGATAATGTAGCGAGGAAAGTTCCCATTAGAGGAAGGCAGCTGACTCTCTGTAATGCTGTTAAATAAATCAGTCCGTTGGTAAGCATATTAGCAAGCTGACAGAAATAATGCAATATAACCCTGCATACAGTACATTGCATTTAGTTGCCGGTTCGCCCTGTTATTCTGCAGCGAACACTATATTGTTAAAGTTAGTCTCACATTATTAGAAAACAAATGCTTTCTGGAGATATTCTAACACAGAGGTATAATTGAGGAAGTGTCATGAAACCATGTTTACTTTGATCTGCTCTGTGGAATATGCTTTTTGTTTTTTAATGAATAATAAATAGCAGTACATGTTTGAAGGTGCTCATAATGTACGTCTCAAACTGTGCTGTCTGTGAGATAACAGGAGCTAGAAAAGAACAAAAGAAAGACACCTTAGATCACAAGCATCAAATACAAATAACTTTGGAACAAATTCAATTCAGTATCAAGTCTTTGTGAACAGCATCAAAGTTGAGTTTTCTTTGTGAAAAACAGCACAAACAACTCAGAAACGTGAGATACATGCAGACACGTGAAACATCTTAAACACTCTCATTGGTACCCATGCATTCACAATCCAAGCCATGCATACAGCAGCGGTCAGAGGACAGACTGCGACTTGTGTCCGGCAGCACGGCCACTCATATCCCCCGAGAATCAGCATTTACTACAAAACAAATAACAGGAAGCTAGGCTGGCTGCGCTGTGAGAATTCCAACAATCCCCACCCTTGTGTTTCGTTCCTTCCCTTATTCTCGCTGACTTAACTTTACGACCTCCTTCAGCCTCGCGTAGCCTCGGTCACGTTTGGCCTGAAGTGGTTTGACACGAAGCAGGGCCACTGGGTATTGTTTCGATCACATTGTGACTCAGGGATTGTTTGTTTGTCCAGTCTTTGACTTATTTAGAAGCTAAGATTATTAGCGTATAGTATTTGAAGGGGTCAGTTGACGCACAAGTTCTTATAATATAAGAGGTAATGGAATACAGAGAAACCATATATGTGTTCTTGTGTTTCGTTTCTTCCCTTATTCTCGCTGAGTTAACTTTAAGACCTTCTTTAGATTTGTGTTGCCTTGGTCAGCTCTGGACTAACATGGTTTGACACGAAGCAGGGCACTTGGGTATTGTGTCAATCACTCAGGAATTGTTTGTTTGTCCAGAGTTTGCCATATTTCGACCCAAAGACCATTAACGTAAAAGTATTGGAACGGGTCATTTGGCGAACGTTCACAAGCTCTTATAATATAAGAGGTAATGGAATAGAGAGAAACCATATACTGTATGTGTTCTGGACTGTTGCAGGGTTAATGGTTCATTGTGCTTAGTCTGTAGATCCTTCTCTTATTCTCTCTGACTTAAATGTACGCCCTCCTTAAGCCTCGTGTTGCCTTGGTCAGGTTAGGCCGGAAACGGTTTGACATGGAGCATGGCCACTGGATATTGTGTCGATCACATTGTGATTCAGGGATTGTTTGTGCGTCCAGTGTTCGCCAGTATCAAAGACCAATGGAGGAAAAGTGTTGCAAGAGTCCATGTGCACCATTCTTATTATATAAGAGGCAATGGAGTGGAGAGAAACCATATATGTGATCTGGACTGTTGCAGGGTTAACGGTTTAGCCTCAGCTGCTATTTGTCAGGGTTTTTTTTTTTTCTGTGCTTTTTATTCCTATTGCAGAAGTATGACGGTAGAGTTTGGAAACTCTTGGTGCCCTCTCAGCTCTTCCTTTACTTGAGTTTTATTTTCCATGCAGAATCCATCCAAGTCATTTGTACAAGTGGTCTGCTAAAAGCTTTCCTTTCTTTGAAGCATGTTGTTCTGAAATGGAGAAAACGGTCACGTTCCCTTTGTCTAAATGAGTCTGGACACTGAGTCAACGGGTGAGTTATTAGGTTTGTCTGTCTGTTATAAACAGTCCTCAGATTGACAATGAAGCCGGCTGTTGTCTCCAAACTTGCCAAATAATATTTTCTTTAAAAATCATGTCTGAAATTGGGGCATTAAACCTCTTATTCTCTGCTGTTAATCTTCACACATAAAGAATGGCTTCTGTAGCGTTCAGTCGTGAGTAGCATTGGTTTGGCAGTAAATCTCACACACTGGTTGTAAAAGCTGATTTACAGACATGATGGCCTCAGTCAATTACAGTTTGAACTAAATCTGGCTCAGCTCTGTTTATCTTCTAAATCTGTATTTTGGAGAATGTTTAATTAGTGTCAATAGTGGTTTAATTATGCCATTAGTTTGCATGTCATAGGTTATGGGCGGCATTAAATACACTTATAGAATGTATGGAAACTGACCAAGATGAATTCCCCTTAAATTTGACAGCGAATAGATCTTGATAATTTCTGAAAGGGAAAAGTCATTTTTACTCTCAGTATTTATGCTGCTTAATATTTAACAAAAAGCAGGCCTGTTCTGACAGTTTCGAACCATAATACAGAAGCATGGATTTGGAGCTCCTGACGTTTCATACTTAAGCTTGAACCAACTTTGGACAATGTCATGGAGATAGAAATAAACAGCCTGGCCGAGCGAAGGCGGAGAGGTTTGGAAAACTGATTACAGGCCTTCGATTTTAAGCCCACACTTGACCAAAGAATCAACATATATACTGTATAACATTTCAAGAATAGATGAGAAGGGAGACTAAAAGAAAAATAAAGCATGTTTCACAGAAAGAAGCATTACTCTTTTCGATTGCCAGCTCCAGGGCGCTTGCCAGTAACAACATCGAGGGGAGTGCACTCCTTCTTGGATGGATTACATTTACGATCTTTGTTGAACTCCACCCAAGAAAAAAAAGGATCTCTGTCACTCTTTTGGGAGCCATGGCAGCACGGTGCAAACACTATCTCATCTCCTAAAAGCAGACCTAACCACATTTGGGTTAAAGGTTTTATCATCCGAGCATACACTGTACCGTGCCCTCAGTTTGACTTATGGAGGATGAATGGCATCTGTAATCTGTGTTTGTTTTCATACGTGTGTGTGAGTGTGTGTGAGTGTAGGTGAGATAATGCAGAATACGTCAGCCAGGGCTTAGATTAACTTTAGGCCACGTTGAGTGATTCACTCCTGGTTTATCTTAATTCTGGAAGATAAGGTGGACAGTTCTCAGACTCCCACACTCTCACTATTTCACCGCGGTCACTGACTTGGATCCCACCTGTAGTCTGAAAGTGAATATTGTTGGCGATGGGAATTTGGTATTAATGGAGATAATTGGGCTCTGAAGTGTTGTAAGCGCCCACACACACAGTAACGTGACCCATTGAGTGAGTACACTGGATTCATCGGGCCAGCATAACGTCCACATTTGAGTTAGAGTGCCTTGCTACAACGGCCTCAAATAGCTCAAGACTTCTGCCAACGATCTATTCTCCAAGGATAAATGGCATGACTGTACTCATTTTCTTAACCTTGCCAAAGTATAATGAACATCTGCAAATATTACATGTCTTAATAAGATTTTCCAAACGCTACTCCATGCACGGTTGCTTTGACGTCACTTCAGGCCCCGTCCCTGCCCTTTTTGTCCCAGAAATCACATCGTGCCCTTAAAAAAACTCTCCTCGGTTCCCACCCAGGCGTCCCCACTCACAGTGACAGACACCATTCATTAGTGTGCTGTATTTGTCCGCGCTGTTCAGCCTTCTCTAAACAAAGGAGATGAAGCAAACACCCAGGAGTGTCTAATGGTCTCCCCAGCTGTTGATGCACTAATTGCAGAGGCCTCCGAGCGCAGCAAATCTGTCTTTGAGGCCGTGATGGATCTCTGACAACATTTGCAGACGAGACCATTCGCAGATGAGACGTCAATTGCAGAATCGGGGTTAGCGCCGAAAGGCTAGCATATATCACTCCTCGTTTTTGATAAATAGTTTCCTTTCCCAAACACAGCTGCCAAGTCAGATTCAAGTCATTTCTTTCCCCCCCATCCTCACCGCTTCCTCCCAAGAAAAACGAAGACATTGTGGATACATGTTACAGTCCAGTCCCACCTGAAATCACTCAATGGCGTATGGAGAAGTGCTGTATGGGATACAGTGGGGGATGCATTATCCATGTCCGCCGTCCTCAGCTGTAAATTATCAAGCAGTCGTACCATCTGTTGCGTTGAAGCCGTAAAACCATATTTTGAGAGAGATGTGGAAACATGTAGAGTTCTGTCTGCTAAATAAATGATTTTATGCAAACGGTTATAGCTTTTATTTTAGGTCTTATTATTAAATTATGTGTACCAGCACCACAACGTCCGATGTAAACTGACCTACATTTAAATGTACTTTTGCTATAAAATCCCTCTATATTACGTTAATGTGGCTTTTCCTCCAAATATTTTACATTCTGTGGTTCTTACTGCACACCAGAGAGGGCCAACTCGTAAACTAATTAGAGTACAGCGCTTGACGCCATTTGTCATTGTTCAACGGATTAATCCAAAGCACCTCACAGCGCCACGGGACATTTATAAACCTGGCAGTGTGCATGATATGCCCTAATAACTGAACTACAATGGACCACATTGATTCAGATTGACATAATACGACTGTCTACTAGTTTGTTTATTAATAACAGTAGCATTAACTGCTTAAATACACAGATTAAGGCAGCATAATATACAGTGTTAATAATTTTTGACACACACAATTATCACATTTTGTGGATTTCCTTTATTTTTTTAAGCCGATTCTTTCCCTTTATGTTTTTAAGCTGTATTTATGCATTCACTTTTTTATACATTCACACACTTAGTTATCCAGTGAGCGCTGTGTGAGCCTGAACCAAATGTCCCGCTGTTGCATTGATGTGTGGAATAGAAATTACATAATGTTGCAATTTTATCCTCCAATGGGATTGTCACCAGGGCAACAGCAAACAATTTGCGAATTTTGCCTGTCAACACTGCGTTCATAAAGAAACGCCGTTGGCCCGGTCATTTCTAGAAGATAAGAGTGTCGATGAAAGAAAGAGGGTTCAATGTAGATAACGTCTGAATGTGTGTGTGAGTGAAAGAGTATGTTTCTGTATTTTAAATAGAGAGTGAAACCATCATCTGCTGACGCTATCAAATAACCCTACGTCTGCTCGGACTCTTGTTAAAAATGCCACTCATGGATCAGTCCCTTCACACGTTTCTCACACTGATCTCTTCCTGATTTGGATCTTAAGTAAAGCAGAAAACAAACAAACAAGCAGTCATTGGTGTGGGATTATGTCAAAATCTTCTCACGCCGCGACAAAACCCCTTCAGCCCGTTGGATGTTTGTGTCACGTGATCATGTTTGGCTTTCTAGTAATGAGCCGATCTTTTAAAAGGTACCCAGCAGGCCGACGAGGTTCTTTTCACAATTCCATTCCCCGTCTGACTGACCTTAATCTGGATTAGTTGATTTCTTTCCTTGGATTAACATCTTGTGGTTCGATTAATCTTCACGCAGCCCAATGAGTTTGAATCACGGCATTACAAAGCACTGCATGGAGCTTGTAGCAAAACAGAAAAAGCTCCAGCTTCTGTGTTTCCTCCACGGACTGCCTCTCCTGTCCAGCCAAACCATCTGGCCTGGAGAGATTTTTTTTGGCCTACCGAGTCTTAGGTCTACCGTGCTTTGCAAAAGCATTCCTAGACAATGTGGAGACATACAGAGACGCGGTAGCTAAAGAGTCAGAGAGACTCTCTGAAAGGCAGTTTGAAGTCTTAACTATGAAAACATTCCTTATAACTTTTTTTCTCCTCGAGTTAAAGGTTTATGGATTGAGACAAAGAACCGTTTTACACTGGATAAATCATGTTCTCTTTGAAAAGATAGAGTGTAGTAGAGAGCAGAGATAGCACTGTTTAGCTAGTTTTCTTTAAGCTAATAAAAAAAAAAACTGGCAAGCTAAATAACTTTCAAGAATCAAACAAGCCTTTCTAGCATACAGCTGTCTTGATAAACTTGGTATTTATCTTGCTTGTAATATCATTAGATGGTTATGAGTGAGTTACCAAATACGGTAGCACTTTACAATAAGACTACCCTTATAAAGGGTTTATCAATAGTGTGTAATTTATTTATTAATTAGGTTGTGAACACTTTATAAATCATTAATAAGCTTTTACAAGACATGAGATAAACAGGGCAACTGTGACTGGCTGCTTGCCAAATAGTGAGCCCACATTTATCTGTACTGCTAAGCCTTATTATAAATGTTAGTAACTCATAAATAAATGGTCATAAAGAGATGCCAAGAAACATCAAGATGGAAGGGGGGGGAATCAACTCAGTGAACAACAGATACCAAGGATGCTGGCTGATGAAGAAGACGAAGTACGCTAGGTAGCCAATATAAGGCTTCGTCATCTTGCCAAATAGTGAGCCTGTGTTGATGTATTAAAACTATGTTAGAACTGGTTTACAAATGGTTCTTAATGATTAATAAAGTGTTCACAACCTAATTAATAACCTAATTATAAACCCTTTATGAATCCTTTGTAAGGGTAGTCTTATTGTAAAGTGGTACCCAAAATGCTTATATTAAGTGTTTACAAAAATGGACAGTTGCTAATGCTATGAGAGCAGTTCAAAAGGTTTTCTTATATAACTACAACTAGAAGGTTCGCATCTTGAATCCCTAGACACGATGGGGAAAAAAAACCATGAGAACTTGAATAAGAAACACCTCTTCAATAAAATATATTCAGGTGCCCTTGAGAAAGGCACTTACCCACTTATTCAAGCCACAACGGCTCAAATGGAGCGCCTAGTTGCCAACAGTAGATGGCTTTGCTTGCGCTGACAGAGCTCCCAGGTGTGAATGTGTGTAACTGTCTGAATGTGAAGCAGACTACTTGAATGTCTGCTCAGCAAAAGCGTTCCCTGGGTAGAAAGATGAGAATTCAATGGTCTACTGACAAACCCAATTTCGTGTCAGATGGAAATGATATCACCGTAATGGAAAATAAACCTCTCCCTGTGTGACAGTCTGGTGTGCCACATTTCACGGAATGCAGACATACAGTTGAATTTATTTAGTTAGAAATATCTCATTATTTTTCTTAACGCTTCGACTATTGTTCAAACAGGTTATATCAAACAATGCTGGACTTACGTGAAATCTGAGGTCATATGAAAGAGGGGCTATGGTGGAAAAATAGAAACAGGAATTAAGACCCAAAGAATGACGTGATGTTTGTGTCTACGTAGTGACTGGATTGGACTGGGGCTTTTATTTTAACAGACAGATATTAAGGGCTGATACTAGCAGAGATTCAAGCATTGAAAGTAAATACTATTACCCCCTTATGAAATGTGTTCTTGTTTGGACATAACGTGCAGACAGGACATAATACAATGAGGGATCTGTCTATAAATAAACAAGCAAATGTGATCAAAGGCAGGAAATAGCCAACAACAACTTTGAGGTATGATAGATTACCATTACATTTGCTACAGGAATCCTACAGACTTTGAGAAATGATATCCATTATGTCAGCAACATCACAGCCAATATCGGTCCTACATATCAGTCTACCACTTTGGGACACTGTTGAGAGAAAAGACAGAAGAGAGAGGGACTCAAAAAGAGTGAGGAGGTGGGGGGTTGAGGAGAAAAAGAGTGAAGGATAAGAGGAAGGAGGAGTACAGAGAGAAAAGAAGCGGAGAGGAGAGACAAGAGGCCCAATTGACTTTAGGGCCTCACTTGTCTTTTTCTTGTCTCTCAATTGCTGCCCTCATTCCCCATTTTCACTCTCCCACCCTCCCCTTCTCTCTTTGTCCCGTTGTGCCAAGCTGGTTGGTTTCATCCATGCATACCGTGCCGTTGTGGTGTGGGGGGGGGGGCAGTGCGGGTGGAGGTAGAGGTGGTGACTGTTTCTGTCGGTGGCTAGATCATATGTGACACTGTAAGCCCTTTTACCCCTGCGCGGCCCTACTTAAATCCTCTTCTCCTCTGAACTGACTGACGGTGGCCAGACGTCCTCCGGCTCAGACATTCGAAGCTTTTGTTTCCCCCTCTTGCCCTGGATGACGTGCAACCGTCAAACCAATGTTTTGATTTTGCTCTTAGCGTCCACGAACGCCGTATGGTACTGATACTGACACGGTTTGTGGTCATACCAAGGTTTTTCCCCGGATCCGCAAAAAGTCCTGAAAATGGTTCTGATTAGTTGAGGACAAATATTGTTTTAATTTCGAGAGACTCGCCGTTTGACGTTTAAAGCTGTCCCAAACACAAACAGGGAAATAAAAGCCGATTAGATTTTTACAACGTTGTACACACTCAGGATAAGATGTTTCCCCGTAGCTGGTTGTCTTACAAGAAATGTGTGTATTTGTTTTGTTCAGTCCAAAAATATCTCATAAAGATTTTAGTTCCCGAACACAATCCGCCTTTTCCTGGATGCATTGTTTAAAATGTTGTGTAAATGTTGAATTAATATGTCCCTTTGTGAGGGCTCTGTTTGTGTGTCAGCCCGGCTGTGGAGTGACTTTGAGCTGCACTGTATATCTTTTGTTTCATCTCCACAGATATTGATAATGACACCAGGTTTTTTTGTTGTTTCTTCTGCTGCAAGACTAAACAATTTCCTCGCTAGTAAACACCAACTTTGTAGGACTTTGGTGTTCACCGTTTTAAGAAGCCCTTTGTTTGAGTGATCGCTGATTGCTGGTTTCACTTCCCAAGGCAGGACAGCATTGCTCTTTTGTTGTCTGAGTATTTCTTTTTGTCAAATTCCCAAATGCCCACAAGTCTTTTTTGTCTTGGCAGCCTCTCTCTTTCTTTTGGGTGAAGTCTGGTTGATTTATTCAAACAAGAAGTTATGAAAATGAAGCAGAGAAGTCGGCTCTTGTTTATGCTTTCCACAAAGTGCATGTCAGATCTGCAGAAGAGGTCAACTAACAAATGACACCCTTGTGTTACTCTGGGGTTTTGACCCCAGAGTAACACAAGGACTCCCAGAATGCAACTCCTCCTAGAAATTAATCACCACCTTCTGACCTCACGCGCTGACCCTCTAAACCCTGGAGAGAAACCTAAAGGTGTTATGTATGATAGTGGAGGCTGTGAGGAAGGAGGAGGGGAGTGAGAAAAAAAAGTCTTCCTCTCTCTTATTCGGCGTCTATGGGGCCTTTATGAGTTGACAATTAATAGTCTGTGGGTTTCCTGAATAGGGAATTGAGACGAATTGTCTCTTGGCTATTCAGCTGCGTTCAAGCGTGCCGCCAAACAAAAAGAGAGAAAGAAAAGAAAAAAGCGATGGCTGTGAAGGCGAATTACCCATAATGCTGTTTTTGAAACATTTCCTTTTTGTTTTGGAGATACAGGCCCTATTGGAAGACCCCCCCTACACTTCTGTGCACTCACACACACTCATACCTCACTCACACCAACGCAACTCCGGTTCAAGCTCCGTGCTAGAGCTTTTCAGGTTCAGAACCGGTTCTTCGGTTTAGCTCCGGCTCTGTTCACACCGCCCAGAGTCCGACTGGTGCTGCGTCATTGCGTCATCGTTTGCGTCATGACGTAACCGTTTGCGTGCCTGCTTCATAAAGCCAAACCACTCGTAAACCCCTCACAGCTGACACCAACAACAACAACAACAATGGCCGATTGTGCTCCAGCTTCCTCTGTACCTCTTCGGAAGACCAGATTCCCAGTAGGTAGCTGGTCTCTTCAGTGGACCACTGCTGCTTGTTAAGTTTTTCCATCGTCGTGTACAAACTGGATAAAACGCAGGCTTTTTGTTGTTGTTCAGGAGTTGATCCCGCCTCTGCCCCTGCCCCGCCTCGACGTAAGCGTGACGTATGCGGTGCTTTTGCTCTGGCCGGACAATTTTTTGGTGCTCGAAATGAACCGGATTCCGGAGCTAAGAGGCTGCTCCGCTGCGGTGTGAACAGGAAAACCCGGTGCTTTTCAAGCTCCAGCTCCGAACCGGCCCTGAAACACCGTTGGTGTGAATGAGGTATATATGGCTGCGTCCCTGCTTTTGACAAATAGGTGTGCGATTTGACATGCCAGATTGACTGAAAATTCTAAATATTGGTCATGTTGGTAGGATTGGGTAGGCGTGGTGTTACTTGTTGGTACGTGGGTTGGGGGGGGCGGGGGGGGCATGAGTTCTCAGTGCCCAGGGCCCTGGAGGTCACTAATCCGGCCATTGCCCGCCTGCTGCACTAATACACTGTGCTGTGCCAACTGTGATTGCAGCATGGACGGGGCTACCTCAGCCAGGTATCTCTCATCATCAAGGCCTCAGTCATGAGCTGGATTGGCTAGCTCTATGTCGTGATGCATTGCAACATAGAGACTGGTACAGCGTGTGAGATGGAGAAACTACTAGACAAGAAACACAGTGTTATTCAGTAACGCTTGAAACTCGGAAGTCCGAGACCGGAAGCGATAAGTATTGGCTTTCAGATCTGGAGTCACTTGTGAGTCGTGATGAGGAGAAAAAGATGAACTCACAGACGAGTTGATGAAGGGCCATTTAGGATGTTGAACACGAGGTTACCCTATTGCTGCAGAACTCGCCCTCGCCGACAACGCCCCCACCCCGTCGGTGGAAGAAAAACTGCTCTTTGGGAAACTCAACAAGCCACAGAACAAACGGCGACAGTGGAAGAAGACCGGGTCTCAGAGAGGACCCTTCCGGTCGAAAGTTGGAACAGACAATGAACCTAACCACAACTCTTACTGGGCAGAGGTGGATCAAAAGAAGGAGATATCTTTGCCGCGAATGCAGGAGCCCCTACAGTTCTGAAGTGAGGAAAACAAAGAGATGGTTTGACCCAGATACAATTACTCGGACAAAGGATGGTGGCGCAGTCAACACATTCGGATCGCATGCAGATGCAGTGACTGACAATACAAGAGGAACCAAAAGCAGAGCGGTCGAGGGGGCAAGTCCAGAACCTGGCACAGAGTTAAAACGGACATCAAGGGATATTTTTTGGTGGAGAACCCACTGTGTTCGAGTGCAAAACCTATTTGAGGAACATCCTGCAAAAAAATGTCAACGGGAGAGCTCCCAATCACAAACAGCGCAGAGCTTATACGAATTCAGCACAGCAGGCGGAGGACAAGTTAAGAGGAACACTCAAGAAGGGACCACGTCGCGGCAAGAACGTCGGAGGAACACAACTGGATAAAAACGACAGAACGATTCCTGAAACAGAATGTGCTTGGAACAAAGGAGCCTCTGCCTGACAGACATCACTGTCGGGGTTACTGGGGGGCTTCACACAGTAAAAGCGAAGCGAGAAGCGTCCCACACACCTTGTGTCAATCAGTGGGAAGCGTTTGACGGAGATCTGACGGAACACCCTATCAAACACCATCTTTGGAAAAGCTTCAACACCTACCTCTCCAATTGTTACCCCACCTACAGTGGATTCCCCGCAGATCACCCCACAAGAAGATTAACACCTTTGCTTCTGACATCAGCACACATGTGATTGGAACATTCAGCAGCCTCTCTTTAGATGATATAGAGAACCCTTGCTGGAAGGACTTGCACGGCAATCCATTAGAGAAGAGCGCGCAGCTTGGCCACATGAGGCGAAAGTCTTGTACCCCGCTCTGGGCTGAGGGGGTTCTTGTGGCCAGGCTAGGCCTTAGGACGATAAAACCCAAGGGGTGGTGGGAGGGGGGAAAGCCAGCTAAACGAGGACCTGGCGCTACTGTGTCTTCCAGAGTACTCGGGGGCCAATGCCCGTCTTTCCTGCTGATCGTACACCAATCCTGGGGACTCTCCACACACACAGCTTCCCTTCTACAGGAGACTGAATTGAGAGGAACTGGAAGTTGTTCCAAAAAGAACACTCAACCAACCAAAGACCTTCAAGAAATGATCCTGAGATTTTTCAAAACTGTGATTGAAAAGGAAAGGTTCACAGTAACAGAGTACCCTGATTCTGAAAGGAATCGGTGGATCGACGTGGAGTAAACCCTGGACCGCCCTAAGGATCCAACTTATTTCTTCAACAGACCGGACTGACGGAGGTTTCGAGTTGGAGACTGGCGCCTGAGGGGACAGTACAGAAAACCAAGCGATCCTTGAGGTAGACATCTGAAAAACACCGCCTCCAGGAGACAGGGCTTCTCATTTCCGCACCAGGACCAGTTCCTTTACCTTTCACTCTGCTGGGAAACTGAAAGCAAAGTCCTAGGACTCACACCCAAGACCACGCGATGATACACCCTCAGAAACCAAGTGCTGGATCATCGAGCTGCAAACAGATGTCGGTTCAGTTGTTCGAAGTGGAGAAGGATCAAGAGTCCCAGGAATTGATTCAACTGAAGGAATGATCAGGCGCAAAGATTTCCAAGAATCTGAGCACTGAGGAGTTGTAGAAGAATGGATAGAAGAACCAGAACGACCAAACAGCGAATATATCTTTTCACAACATCTCGGTCTTTGTAGGATCGCACAGAGGACAAGGATGCACCA
>NW_011370184.1:466330-503427 GCF_000735185.1 Notothenia coriiceps
GGGGGACTCGCTCATCAGAGGAATCAGTATGCTCATCCATAACGTCTTAACGTTCGCTGACTACAGGGTTTGTGAGACGAGGAGAGCCGAGGAGGCCAAAAATAAATAAAAATGAAAATCATCCAAACTTTTGTGGCTCATTTAGCTTTTGTGGGTAAATGATTCACGGGGTGTTTTCTGTCTTCCAGGAGAAATTAAACAACCAGATCTCAGTTCAAAGGAAATGTACAGTGGGAGAAATGCACCAGCACGAGCTCATTTACACAATTCTCCACGGACAGAGCCGAGGCATTTATCAAACTAGAAACAATGCAATATTGGCAACTGAACTTTGTATTACTTAAATGTAAGGTTGTGAATATGTTGACAGAGATTCAATAGCCTGAGGCTTTCGGAGCTAAGAGCAAGGCAAGGCAAGTTTATTTATATAGCACTTTTCTGTATGCGACAATTCAAAGTGCTTAACAAAACAAATTAAAATACTTTTTAGGAATAAATACCCTCCAAGGGGTCACACATTTAATTTAGCAGGAGACACAAATCTATTAATATGAAAAAACACGGAATTGTCCGGCGAAATTATTTACTTTCTGTAACCTCTTTTTTAGTTTGATAATACGATGCAAATCAACAATCTTTCAAGCTGTATTTTATATTCAAGTGCCTCAAGATGAAGGCTTTATTGCCAAAGTTATGAATAAAAATTGCACAAAATGAAATGTCACTCAGATTTATGGAAGATCAAGTGATTTATTTCATTAACAGACGGATTAGCCGTTGGGCTTAAATTAAATGGGACGATGAAGCCTTTCAAATGATGCCAAATAGTTAACGTAAAAAACATGAATGCATGTAAACTGAAGATGTGCACCAGCGTTAAAAAGTCCAGTATATGAAATTACTAAAGTTAAAATGGTTAACTATAGGCATATGTTTTTAAAGCTATTATTGTTCCACTTACAATTGAACATTTGGAGAGCAAGCTTAGACAAAGAAAAGGTAAAATGTCTAATAAGGCTATAAAGGAATACCATGGTGTAAAAAACAGACATGATAAGGATTTTAAAGTAGAGAGTGCCTTATTTTAAATTATCTAAATATGTACTGCATACACACTCTGAAATAACAGTGCCCATAATACGCTGTACATGTGGGTTTGATCCATCAACAGCTTCATGCAAACATGCTGAAACCCCCCAGGGAAGCTTTAGAGAGACGTAAGCTAAAATATCACCGCGGTCGCTCGGGGAGGCGTGTAATTTACCCCGAAGAAACCTCCATGTGCGCTTTCCTATGATTATGGAATAAAAGCTGGGTTATCCTCTCTGTGAATTATTCAAAATTAAACTATGTCAATGCCTATTTAAAAGTATGTTACCCAGAATCCTTCAGGAGATCCTGGCTGGGCCGCACATCACTCACAGTGCCTGAAGGTGTTGAAATTGAGGGTTAAATTCCCATATCTGTAACCTTAACCTCGAAATTTCCCTTGGCCTCAGCTGTTCCGTGATCTGCTCGTTTGTTATCTTACACAACCGTCAAGGGGACGGCGACTGAAAATAAACAGTGCGCATGGTGTTATATTGTCAAATGACATTATCTTGAGTCTGTTATCTATTATGGTGAGACCATAATGAAGGAGGGTTAAGGAGAACATGGATGATGTCTTCTCACAGCCCATTAAGCCCGGCCACAAGCCAATGAGACGGAGAAGACGGGTCGATCTGCGAGGGCGGCTGCAGGCTCAGATTGCAGCTTCGGCCTCGTCTCTTAATTGCTAATACAGTTATTACGGGATGCCAGTGGGGAGACCACCAGGGTGGGATTGTCCCTGAATGATCACAGTTGCCTTTCAGGGCCGTGGAAATCCTCTAAAGGCCGACGATTCAGTGTCACACAAGGCTTTTATCGTAGTCCCACTGGGGCCCAGGAGGATCCCCACTAAGACCTACAAAGCGCCACACCAACCTCACACACACACACACGCACACACACACACACACACACACACACACACACACACACACACACACAGAATAATCCACATACGAGATATGGTGATTGCTTTGTAACAGGAAACATTAGCGCCAATATCTTTCTCTGTCTCCCAACTTCTTACATTTATTCACACAAAGGTTTTGAATATGTAGTTTGTTAAGAGATACAATGCTTAGCTGATTCATTTAAAATCTGAAAGGAAGACTAATCAATAGCTGTTTATTCCTTTAGTAAATTCTCAAACAAAATCGTAAATCTTTTTCTACTTTGTGCTTCTTTTCTATGATCTTTTCTTTCTATTTCAAACTGGATATATTTGGTGACAGTAATTACATTGGGCTTTGGTGAAATGTGATTAAAAAATATTCAATTGTATTTATTAGACCAAACTAATAATTAAACTAACTGTTAAAAATTAATGAAAATAAATCTTAGTAGTCCATTGCAGTATATTCACTAGTGAAATAAAGACACAGTTAAGTATACATCAAGAAAATACTATGAAAATCAGGTAATAGTACATATTCTTCACAATAAGATTCAATACAACCTCTCTCTGAATCTGCCATAGGATAGGGATGGTTAGCTGGGAACATAATTGCGTCAGACATCCAGAACTTTCTAAAATAACAAACTATCAAAGCTTCATCCAAACTAAAACTTTTGTACGTATTTGAAGGAGACAGCTGAAATTAATGGCGCAATGTCATTGAGTGTTCGTCTCTTAGCTGAAAGAGATCTGAGCATGTTTATTCTCCATATGTACACATAACCAAATGGAAATGTTCAAAATTAATACACGTCTCCTCCTTGAGTAAACTTTATTCCCATTAGTAGGAGTTAAATGCATTGTGACAGATGTAAAAAAGAATTTAGATGGAAAGACTCTTCTCTCAAGCCTTTTTCGCAAATTTCGACATTTCCCAGGATGCATGGGACACATCTTTTCTGAATGAAGTAATGAACATTAAGGAGGCTCTTGCTCAAATTGACCTCAATTTTCAGAGGTTTATTTTTAGTGTGTTTTCCAACTGGCTGATGACTTTAACATACACAGATGGGTAGAATGGGTAGACGCTTCTTTTTCCCCCTTAGCCAAACAAGGGGAAATGCTTAGGAATTACCTGTTGGACCCGAGAGATCTTTGCAAACCCCATGCCAGGGCAGGAGGGCCGCAGTGAAAACACTCACTTTAACAAACAAAGACAGAGGCAGCTCAGGTCTCGAGGGCAAAATTCGCTCATTAATTCCACTTAGCTCAATTTTGCACGGTTTCCACTGAGCGCTGACAGACAGTTTCCTACAAAGACAGCATTGAGACATCTTCACGTCTGTGGTGGGAATCGTTAAAGTTTGATAAGACTACTGTCACGCTTCTGAAGCAGAGAAACTGACACTTTGACCACCAATTTGGCAGCGAGAAAGTTTCCGATCCGCCTCCCCTCATAACAACTAAGGCTCAAAGAAAAGACTCTTTAACACGCTTTTTCCAAATTAAACGCAATATGGCGTTACATCTGATTGCTGGTGTGGGATTCGCTCAGCTGGGTTTAGTTTACCATACAAACGGTTCACTGCTTTTTAATGTAACTGTGTTGCCAGGAAGAACAGCAAAGCTCAATTAATTGTGAAAGGGAAACAGGACATCCTGAGTTTCTAGGACAGTTCTGTCATTAGGCTGTAAAGTTGAATGGAAAAAGAAAAGAAGAACCATTTGGCTGAACTGATGTGTCACAGTTCATGGCTGCTCTACCCTAATTCTGTATTGTTTCATCTGAGTCACTGCGATAACTAATGGTGGAAAAGACTGACCAGGCGTCCCTTTGAAGGCAACAAAAGCCCCCCGGGCGTGTGACATCTCGGCCTGGTAACACGTAATCTCAGCGGTCCCAGGCTGTGCCACTGTTAGCGTGGCAGCAGCGGTGCGCGGAGAGCCGGCCGGCCTCTGCACTTGCACAAACCTCGGCTAAATCTGTCTGATTCTCATCAAACACCAAGGGGGGGAGAGACCCTGGGGGAGAA
The DNA here is from genome assembly GCF_000735185.1 of Notothenia coriiceps. Taxonomy (NCBI): domain Eukaryota; kingdom Metazoa; phylum Chordata; class Actinopteri; order Perciformes; family Nototheniidae; genus Notothenia; species Notothenia coriiceps. The sequence goes on from NW_011370184.1 coordinate 470,351, forward strand.
AAAAACTCAAGCCTAGACTCAATACAGACACTGCACCACACAACTCGCCTGGCAGGCAAAGCTGTCACCATTCAGTTTACTCCAGTCCTGCTAAGAGACAAGCCAGCTACGAAAACAGTCTGGAGTTATGGTACGGAGAGGGGAGAGACAGGGGTGAGGTAATCTCAACTTCATGGAATATGATAAGGAAAAAAGTGTCTTTACCAAAACAAGTCAAGATGACAATTGCAAGGCTGTGTTTAATCAACTTTTGTAAGGGTGGAGGCCCTGGCAGCAGTGGGTAAGATGAATCCTTGACGTCCGTGTCTGCAAAGTTTCACTTCTTTTCAAGTGGGACAAGATGTTTTTTCCATCTTTTGTGTGACCCACTTTACCACCTCTATCAGGCCACTAGGCTCGCTCCGACTGCTTTTGTATTCCTCCCCCCACCCCTCCTCTCCAAGGGTTTAACCCCGGGTCACCGCCGACTTCTTAATCAGTTCAGCACATGACCATTCTTTTCAATCCCCACATACCAGGAGAGGAGCACTCCCTGATACAGTAAATTACGATAAAGAGCTCACGACCAAAAATCAAGGGACCATATCCCCGTATGAAAGCAGGGTCCCTGATACATCAATAGGCAGATTTGGGTGTGGGGCGGCGGGGAGGGGCGAAGCACTTCTCCAGAAAATCCACACTTCAAAAGGAGGGAGTATTAGATGAGGGTAAGGGGGCTCGGGGATTGGGTGTGTGGGACGTAAGGAGGAAAGAGTCCCTCTACTAAGTCTGCCATGCCGATCCACTGTGGTCACCAAGAGAAAAGAAAGAAAGGAAAAAATGTGAAGGGAACCAAGATGTTAATGTGTGTGTTCATGAAATTCTTTGAAGTATATGGGCCTGAGTTAAAAAAAAAAAAAAAAAAGCCTAATGGTTTCCAGTTGGCTTATTGTCATTCTGATGTCTTGAAACAAAAATGCTTAGACTGTGATCTCCTCCTGTCAACACTTTATGATATCTTAAGTTTGGACTCTCCATTATGTTCGTGTTATGGCTCTTTTACAAAACGTCAGATAGATGGTACTAATGGCAGCTTTGAATTGCTGTCAAAAGGGGCCGGGGTGATTTCCTGGGTTAGCAAAAAAACCTTAAGGTTAGAGGTCGAAAAGTGTTCGGAAAGGTTGTAAGCCAAGTCATGAGGGGTTAGAGTTCAGCCTGGGCAGTTGTATTTCTTTTTCCTGGTCATAAACCCACAGGGTCAACCCCCCTGTTCTGCTAAAAACACTAACAGAAAAAACTAGCGGGATCTCTTTTCTTTTAATCTGTTTGCAAGGCCTAAAGACTCAACCATGAAAGGGGATGAGATAAATAGGCCTGATGTCCAATGTCAGACCTCAGGATTACGTCATGCTGAAGAACAAATTAAAATAAGTAGGAGTTATGTATATGTTAGGTTGAAAAACAGCAACATGATGTCGCTCTGAGGTAAAAAATATTTACCAAATTGGACCAACAACACAGCACTGCATTCCACCGCCTCAAATCAGGTCAAAACTGTTTCTGGCAATATTCGGCAATATATTAGTGATGATTTGGACCACATTGGAAAATACTCTACCAGAAATGATTCCATCCTTCACACTTCTTGGACGTCTGCCCAGAGTAAGCCCACATACAGTATTTATCAGGAAGGAAACAGAGCCTGGGCTTACTTCAAACAGACGCTCTGATAAGACTGACCCGATAACCTTCAACCTAGTCTAGTGTACTACACACTCTCACAAGTGGTACATGAACTCTAACAAAGCAAGTACTTGAGAACTGGACTTGACCAGTATTGATCTGTGTTTTATGCAAAGTATTTTTGGAATATCGGCTGCTACACAAAAGTATTGTCAGCCATTATTTAAAATGTATCCCATTGACTATTTCAAATTCTATAACACATAGGTTTGAGCAAGCTCTCTGATTGGTCAATAGGCGTGTTTGATTCCACGATCAAACAACGATCAAATAGAACGTGCCTAATCACAAAGTATCCAGTGGCCTACACACGCCACTAACCTACCGAAACTACTTCCATGAGCCTACATCGTGTGGTTTCCATAGCGACGTTTAGCGACACACAGCCGTTACACTGTTATACATTGTCTCTCGTTGGAAATCGGTAGCTACAAAATGTCAGATTTTAAAGTTAATTTTGATTTGTTGGGGGGTCTCAGTTTTGATGAATGGTTGGACATGGACACAGACCACAAAACCAACAAAAGATTTGCGGCTGTTTCAACTAACGAGTTGAGTGCGTTGGAAAAAAGGCTATCGTTACCATGGGAACTACTTTCTAGGAACTACTTTCTGACGGAGATTAACTCAAGCAGAAAGCGTAGGTTTGGGAGCAAATTAGCCCACATTATGAAATTATTTTACGATATTGTTGATTACAATGATAGTTTGTGTAATAGAATCGCAATCATACACTTGAGGCCGTTCTTGAACGTCATTATTGGTACGACAGTACTGCGGCAGGACCGAGGCGCTTGCGCCGAGGTCCGTACGCCTGTACAAGAACGGCCTCAAGTGTATGATTGCTTAATTGACACATGTGATTAAAGTCCTAGGTATTGGTATTTAGTAGCAGTTTGTATTACCCCCTACTAGGTGGTAAAACCAGTATCAGAAGAGAACATCAGTATTAGTGTATCCTTTGTTTTATCACAGTAAAAGGCAGAAATCAGCCCAAAGTCCTGACTTGAGAACACCAGCGAGGCCCACGACAGATACAAGTGAAGAGCAGCGTCTCTCTCTACAAATACAGATGACAAACAACCTCTGCAATCAGAGGCGATGGGACTCAGAGGGAGGGTGTCAGGAGTCAGAGGAGGAAACGGCAACACCTCTGCAGCCACTTGACAGCATGAAAAAAGAGCGGGAGCCGGGGGGTGGCGGGGTGTTTGAGAGAGGGTGGGAGTAGCACTTGAGGCCAGAATGGAAGACACAAGCCTCCCAGCAGCAGCAGTCAGAAGCAAGGGGACACAGGGGCTACTGTTCCCATTGAGCCCTTTGTCTCCAAGGCGCTCTCTTGTTTTTCCTCAGCAAACCGTGGGTACAATGAAGGCGGCATGCTCCCCTCCCCTCCCGCAAAAGGCTGTCAATACTGGACCTATCAGACCCTGAATGGCCGAATCAGCCTTCCCATGAAAATCAAGTCAATGACCTGCTTCCCCTGGCTCTCCTCCTTGTGAAGTGGGTGACAGCTATAATTTCAATAAGTAAAACAGAAGGAGAAAGAGAGTGAGAGAACCGGTAGAGAGTAATGGAGAGAGAGTTTTCTCACATGTTGCTGAGGGGACTTTGCCTCATTCTCGGCATCCTCATATAAAATGCATTAATTCCTTCGCTGTTAGCTCACCGTAAATGATTTGATTGTGAACGATTCGACATAGTTTTTTCGAGCTTCCCCGAGCGCCATAAAAAACAGAAAGAGAAAAACATGATGCTGGGAATGCTAAGACAATTTCCAACCAAACATTTAACTTCAGCCTTCTGACCCAATCAAGTGGAAGAGAAGACAGGCTTTGTCCACCTTGGCCCATCCAAGAGAAGTTAGCCAAAAGGGGGGGGGGGAGGAAGGAGGAAAAGAAATGTAAAGATTGTGCCAAGCTTTTGTCACGCCTTAAGGACTGGCTTAGTCAATTGCTGTCAGATCAAGAAGACAGAAAGGAAAACAGCCGTGGTTGCCTTATATAAAAAAACACTTTCTCTCACAGCCAAGTCGGGAGAGTCCCCATAGACAGAATTACACAGTTACTTTTAAAGGATTTGCATTTAAAAGATTGCGGCGAGGTTTGAATGAGGGTCGTTTTTCCCCGTGACCATAGAAACACTAGAAAAGGTGGAAAATTCAGTCCGCTGAACTTTAAACGACTTTATTAAAGTGTCACTAATCAGACGTGAAAGACACAAGGTTTTAGTGTTTGGGCAAACTTACAGAAAAACAAAAAAAAAGCTTAATGACCTGTTAAGAGCATTACTTTGAAAAGCCTTGTTGATGTCCCATTTCATAATAAAGAAGGGACAATGGCTCATGTCAGGAAAAATGAATACCTAAAATATTTAAAGAATTTGATTTAAGCATGCTGAGAAATTATGAAATCAGGCAAACATATTCCCGTTAATACCTGCTTCTTGTGTCATTTCGTAATTCATAATACAGTTGTTCCTTACATTAAGCTCAATATGCTTTTACATTTAAATACATGATATCCTCAATTTAAACAATTATATTTGGTTCCAGACGACAATTGAGGGTCATCTAAAGAGTCACGGGTCGTGGACATGAAATATCTTTACAAATGACTGAAGATTAATACTTGATTGAAAAACATTCTGGCATGTATTTCCCTGCAGAAAAAGACAAATTCCTAAGCAGAAAATTGCAACCATTATAGCGTAATGGGATAACAACCCAAAGAATAATCCCTCGCTAACAATGGGGAGGTTTGAAAAGAGTCCTGTGAGTCCTGTTCGGTGTCTGCCAGGGGAGAGCTGCATTTTACAGCCACCGACCGACGATGTAATCTCCCCCTCAATGGAGACCTGGAGAGAGAGCCTCGGCACCGGGGTCTCTATCCCCTCTAACCATACATCCATTGATCTATCCATCCCATCCCTAAAGAAATGCTAGACCTAATTTCCATTCGGCACCAACTGTGCGAAGGCGTTGGGGGTCTTATGATCGGAAAGAATAAAACCGCAACAAGACAGGATTGAGAGAAAGGGGGAAGGGGAGGGGGGGGGGGTTGGTAGATGAATTAGCATTGGTGCTCCACATTAAAAACAGCCTCTGATCTTCCAGGCTGGTCCTAATCATATACACTCTAAATGAATCATCCCGGGACCTCGCCCAAGTTAATTTCAGTGCAAGAATTAATTAACACGAGAGCGAGTTGATGTATGCAGAGCAGCAGAACAACAACAATGTAAACAACAGCAACAATGGGGTAAGGATTGCAGAGGGCTAATTTGTGTCATAATGATATGTATTTGATTTCGTGAACTGAGCAGGAATAATGAGGGGAAAATATTTTTGAAGATGAGAGGTTTTCACATGGTATGGAAGGGGTGTCTGTACTCCTTTCTTCTTCTTGGCATACATCCTGAATAATGTGCTCAAGATTGTGCAAGAGGTGCAAGAATTCAGCATTTTGCTACTGGGAAACCCAACTTCGGTATGCTTCATATCTCAAATACCCTGTAATGTTTTGATATTTTGATTTATCTGTCGTACTATTTCAGTTACTTCTGTACAGTATAACATGTAATTAGCAGACGAATCTAATCTAATCAACCCTCAAGTTGGGTGAACAGTTCTTACATGACCCTAACCCTAACCCTATAATGCTGATTGATTGCATTGACTGTCACTTTGACAAAATAATTATGCAAACTTGATGTTTTTCTGTAATGGATTAACTCTTTTTCAAATCCAGTGATATATTTACGTGTCATTTGAATGGAAACCATGGTTCCCTGAAATGATTAGCTATGGTGAGTTATGATTTGTAGTAAATTAGCTAAAGATACCAAACCAATGGGACTGTTCTTATATTAATACTTCACACAGAAGGGTCACAATATTGACATTATTGTACCACTAGCACCCTCATTTCCAAAGACCCAGCCCTTAGCATTACCGCTAAACACTGCATTTCCCAGAGATCGCTTGTTAACAATGAACAAGAGAAACAGCAAGCTTAACTGTCTTTAGGTCAAACTGTGTTTAAATTAGATCAATAAAACAAATATCTAAATATCTATTTGTATGAGCATGCTGCCTAACACCGATGCATCATTCTTGCAGCTGTCATCTTAAAACCTCTCATCTTAAAAGAAAAAAGTGTTTCCCTATATTCCTGCTCGGTTGACAAAACCAAGCAGCAGAAGTCTTCTACAGTGAATTCCAGAAGTTTAAATTCAGAATATAAACCTGGCGTCAGTGTCAAACCCACTTCATATTTCAACATTTGGCCTCGTAGTCATCCTACCCCACTGTGGGGAATAAAGAGGCAGACATACAATCCCAACTCTTCAGAGAGACTGGAGCCGTTGTTGTTTTAATACCAAACAGCACCATGTCCACGCAGCCTCCGTATGAAGCTGAACACAGAGGGCAGAAGGGGCATTCAGGATCAAACTGATTCCATATGACCACAGCTGGCATCACTCCAGGCCTGGGGCAACCACGACTTCCTTACAGCCCGAGAAGAGGGATCGTGCAAACCCAACAGCGGGGGCCGCGGTATAAAGCCTGAGAATAAATATTGGATTTCAAAGACGATTGGAAATATGATGCCCATGCCCCATTACTGATTGATTTCCATGTGGAGAGGGTTTCAATTCCCGAAGAGGGTCTTACTGTAAAATACCCTTCAATCAAAACTTGGAGTGAAAAACAATACCACTGTCCCAAGACATAAAAGAAGGTGTTTCCATCATTGACGGGGTAATCTGCTGAGATCACACATCAGGCTGGAGAACAGTTTTTGTGAATGAGGTCCCGTGTGTGAGTCGGTATGTTTCTCAAGAGTCAATACGCTTCATAAAAAAGCAGCAAAGTGGTCTCAACAGGCCGCCGTTGAGGGACAAAGAGAATACACCGCACTGTTTTACGGCCCAGCCTGCAGCGAGGCATGATGGGAAGTAATAACCACATCATTACCAACAGCGCCTAAGCCTTGTCAGACGTCAGAGGAATAAAGGAAGCATGCAGAGTTCACACTCGAGCTGCCAGTCTGCAGCACTGTCGGACCCTGTCACTCATTTACGCTCACGCTTACATATACACTAACATTTATCGGCCTGATGAAACACTTCCTAAAAGAGTGTATTCACACACACACACAGCTGGTTGTTTAGCTGCCAATACGACAGGCAGTGCTTCCGCTCAAGTCCTGCCAACTCAGGTCAGAGGTCACATGATTCACTGGGAAGTGGCTGAGAGTGTTTCTTTCCTGTTGGATCCCCTCATTATTAAATAACTGCATCGAATGGCACGACGCCTCTGCAGGATCATGTGTAACTGTCTAGGAGGAGGGATTAGCGGCGAGGCAGCTGGGCGATGGGTGTCTGCAGAGGTCTTAGAGGGAGATGCAAACACACTCACAGTATTCACAAGCACATGGCTGCTGTCTCGCTAATGCACACGTCTGGGGTTTCTCCTCTGCTACTGCCTCTTTGGCTTTCTGCAATCCGTCAGTTGAAAAAAATGAAGTTTCCAAACACAAGCCTTGATAACCCTGATTACATCACTTGTCACTGCTTTTTCCCAGTCTTGGTAAAGCTACTCTAGAGCCACAGCAAAAACATAATGACATCAAAATCAACTGTTTGTAGGCTATAGGTTTTCTTTAAAACATCACTTTCGGTGAGAGAGAGAGAAATCAGCCAGTTTAGATATCCAACAACATTTCCAATAAACATGATCATGTTTCAGTATTGCCTTAAAGAACATATTTTGTTTTAGTTCAGCTACTTTGTCTTGCTGTCAAGACTGATCATTTCTATAAAAAGGTAATTTATATTGGAAAAAGGGTCTCAATATTCCGAATGCATTGGAGGATTTTCAATTCCAAAGATAACTTCATTTATCATTTGAAGTGTTGTAAAGCCTGCTAAGGTTGATTTGAGTGAGATCAGTATACGTTTCATGTTGTTGTGTGCACCCCCCTCTCTCCCACACACACCCACAGGCTTTTGCACTCAGCCAGCGGACTTTACTGCAAGAAAGCCCCACAAGCAGCAGCCCCCGTGTAGGAGCCCGAGACACAATGTAATATCTGATCACCCTCCATGTAATACTATAAGAACACAATGTCCTGGGAGGCAGACTTCATTACGATCTGTCCGTCAGCAGCAGGCCCCGGCCAAGTTTAGACAAAGTTTTGGAAGATTCGTTTTTCGGTGGGTCGTTTTTTTTCCTTCTCCATCCCGGGGAGCTACGTGTCAGTGCCAGAGACGCAAAGCCTGATAACTGCAGAAAATAAGGAGAGGGCGCCAAGATTTGGTAGATTGTGCAAAAGGTATGCAAGAACAGCACTGTTTAAGTCTGGAAGCATGCACTGTTATAACAGCCGCACACACACAAACACAAGCATCGTCAGAATAGAACAGTGTTTGAAAGAAAATACCGTAACATCAACTTTCAGAACAGCACTTTGTTAAATTACACCTCGACATCCACACACAATAGCGCCTGCTGAAATTAGGCCACTTCATCCACTTTCATAGGAAAATCATAGTGTAGAAAAGACAAGTAAAAATAGCACATTGTCCACGCGTGTAATCGGAACCAGGGCTGCAGCAGAGAGCTCAAAACAGTCACACTTTCCTTTTGTATGCAGCTTGAGATATCACCAATAAAAACATAACTTTTGTCTGACGACAGCGCCGGGGGGGGGGGGCTCAGGTACCCCGATTGTGAGCGAGAGTCTGAGTCATGACTGGACGCGCACATCGCTGCCCAGATCTCTCCCCAGCTGGTTTCAATTAAACAGGCGAGGAGAGAGGAAGGCCACATCCACCAAAATGGCTAGCTATTTCAGGCCAGGAGTTCTTTCTGCTCTCTGTTTCTGACAGCAGATCAGTTGTTCGCAAATTTTTGTAAACACAGTTGTGTTTGCCATCGAAGGGCCAGCTCTTGCTAGCGTCCATGCTAGGGCCAAACAGTATACTAGATGAAAAATATGTCATATTTGACTGAAAAAAGATGCTTTAGGATTATTGCTTTGGAGGCCGCGCCAGCACCGAGCCACCTCTGATCCAAGCATCTCCTCGAAGGAGATAATAATCCCCCAAAGTGAGGGTCACGCTCTGCAGTTATTGTCTTGGTGACCACAAGCTATTTCTTTTTCAGAGACGTTCCACTCGGCTACGTGCTCAGAAGACCGCAGCCTTTCTCTGCAAAAAGACCCATGGGAGGATGATGTGTACGGGAAACTTAACGAGGAGGGAAGCTAGGAGGTTTTAAAGGAGAATAGTGCTGCACAGAAACACCTGATAAGAAGCACCTGTTAGTTCAATAAAAGCTTAAAGGTGGGGTAGGTCAGTTTGAGAAACCGGCTCGAGATACACTTTTGGTTATATTCCATGGAATGCTCTTAACATCCCGATAGCAATGAATATCTGAAGTGCTTTGACAATAAATCTATAAACAAAAGTCATCTGTGGAAGCCGTAGCGCTGTAAAAAGCACGACCAATCATCTGAGCCGGCCCGGCTAAAATAACTGGATGGCCTACCTGCCTGTCAGCCTTCCATCTGTGCACACATTTATCTCGTGCCCTCATTGGTCATGTGCGCGTTCGTGTGTGTTGGAGGAGGGGCTCTGTAAGGAAGTGGCAGATTATTTCCGGTTGTGTATTTTCAAATTCTAGCACACTCGAGCTGCTTTCTCCAAAATTACCTACCTCACCTTTAAAGGGTCAGTTCACCTAAATGGCACAAACACATATAATCTCATTTATAATCTGTATCGTGAAATAGCGCTGCATTCATTGGCCAGTTGTTTTAGAGATGTGTCTCCCTTAAAAAGGAATTGAATAGATAAATATAAGAGACAGAACTATATATTAAAGTTAATGACAATAGTATTTTATTTAATTTAAGTAAACTGACCATTTAACCTTAGGTTTTTCATTTTTATTCACACTTAAATAACTTTAGACAGTATCACATATAGTCTGTAAAACTGGTTCCAACTTTTCAATGAAGATGTATGATGTTTACACTGAGTGACACAGTCAAACCCAAGATGGCTGCATTACTGCAATACATGGGAATGTTCTAGGTGATGAGGACATCCTTTTATACACGTTTTCCTTCTATTGTGCCTCATGGATTTGAACAATCTTTGGCTGCACGGCAGGAATTCAAATGAATTGAAGACCGCTGGGTTGATGGGGTGTTAGAGGTGAATACAAATACACAGTTTCTACCGTTTCACAAAAGAAGGGTATGTAAGGTTGCAAACAAATGGTTAAAAAACAAACCCATAAAGCTCCATTAGATCTCACCACATGCCTTTCCAAGGACCAAGACAATATCAACAAGCGGTCAAATGATTAAGAAAAAGGAATTAACACCAACACTCGTGCATCATTTTAGAAATCTAACAACTTGCATAGATTTGAATGCTGCAGGGTAATTTAGAAAGCTGAAATATTTCAATTCCAAAATTGAAAGCAGCTGCAGATCGACTGTGGCTTGGCTTGTGTTTAGAGTTCAGAACTGCACAGCGGAGAAAGCAAGGAAAGATTTTTTGAAAGCTTGAAAAGTAGCAATCACAACAACTCAATGAGACAACATAAAAAAATAAGCTTCATACAAATGCTAAATCACAATATGGTTAGCCTCTTAATAAAGTGGACGCGTGAGCTGCACACAGGGCAGAAGCTCCTGATGGAAAACTCATAAAATAAGACGGGAGATAACAATAACACGGCCTCTCGCTCTCTGGTGCCAGTCTATCTTTGCTTGTCTTCTGCCTCCGACACTAAAGCCTTACTCCAGCCTCCCTCCCCTGCTCCCTGCTCAACCCTCACTGCCCTCCCTCCCTCTTTTCCCTCCCATCTTGCTCCTAAATTATCTGTGTGTGTGTGTGTGTGTGTGTGTGTGTGTGTGTGTGTGTGTGTGTGTGTGTGTGAGAATAGTTCCTCAGATGCAGAAACACACATCCTCTCTGCTTCCTGTTTGATGTCTCTGGAGGCGGGAGGATCTGTGAAGGAGGTGACCGCACTAAATGTCACTGGAGGTGCCGCTGATGGACGGTCAGCAGTCTTTTTTTTAAGAAAGAAAGCAGAGAGACAGGTCAAAGAGGCAGCATAGTGAGGTTTGATCTCTGAAAACAATGGAAATTCGCCGTGTGTATTCCTGCATTTGGATGTGTTGGAGTGTTTGTTGATGCTAGAGAGCTCGGTAAGTCACGTGGAAGAACAAATCATTCTGTAGCTGGGATCCATTATTACCACAGGGAGCATGTGCCAAAATCCACCCTCCACTCTCTTTCTTTCTACCTCCCTTCGTTTTACAAGAGAAAGTAGTGGAACATTATTTTTTTTCTCAAAGCTGGACAGACTTGGGCATTTTTTATAGTCCCCTCACAGTCAGAGCAGCACAAAGAGAAGTGATGAAGAAATGTCTGGGATGTAGTCATACTCAGTCAAAGATGTATTTCCCGTGTAGCTGTTGCTCGGGGAAAAATGAACAACCTAGCTATACCTGATCATTCACACTTGAACAATTCCCAATCAACCTTGCCGCGGTTGAGTGAGTTTAAAGCTTGGAAACTTTAGATCGGCTTCTGACGAACCTGTCTGATTGCACTTAAAGAAACCCCTCCTTGACGGTACACAACGGTAAACGTCCCCCTTTTGATCACGCCTGGTTCTGCGCGCCACAGGAGAAAGGCATTTGGTCCAAGCATGTGCGCTTAAAGACGGACGAGTGACCCCTCCCAAATGAGGCGTGACAATCAAAGTCCCAGAACAAGAGAAATGTATCTCTGATGTGAAAATAAACCTGATGATGCTAAACTCTGCGGAGCATGCACAGCTCTGGTCACATTCATTTATTATTCTAACCCAAGGTCTTGCATCGACTTTGCATGAGGCCGAAAAAAAGGGGGGGGGAAATGAATGCTGCCTGTGGAGAGTCAACCACACGATTTTTCTTTTAATACACATGTGCATTCCTTTTATAAACATAATCTAGTGGCAAACCAAGTTTAAAAATAGAGTGTGTGAATAATTTTTGCTTTAACCTGTTTAGAGAAGCAGCAGGGTGGAGTTACCACACCAGGACAATTCAGTTGGCCACAGAGGACAATACAATGAGTTCTACAAAGTCAAGACAATGTGGGTGAAAGCTCAAAGGTAATTTGGTGTACTTTTCCTGTAGTTTACTTCACTAGACCCAACTAAACACTATCTTAAGATTCTGCTGACCCCAAATCAGGGGCTGTGTGTTAAACTTGGAGAGGAATGTGTCCACAGCAGCATGAAAACCTGCCAAGTACCAACACCTGGGATTATATGGTCAGAGGTTCTTATTTACACTTTTGATCCAATAGTTCCTGGTTTGAAACACATTTATACGATGTTATACTATTTTACTAACGCTCATGCTATTGGGTTGAAGTGGTCACAAACAAAAAGGTTGTTTGTTCATGTTAGAAATCAACAAATGTCAGAAAAAACATTTTGGTATTTATGATTGTGGCTGTAGCTATATTGTTTTTTTGGAACAACAGTGATAATATGTGGGTGGAGCTAAGTAAAACATACATTTTTAGTCAACTAATTTCCTTTCATAACCTTAAAAAACACTAAGAAGCTTAAAGTACTAAGACCAAAACATGGAAAACACCCAAACCAGACAACACATGTTTACATTAATCACAAAGGGAACATAATATACAAAATTAACATATTGATGTACGGTATTGAAGAAGACTCATAAATACTGATTGAGGTTATAAACTCCACAGGAAGACGTTTACAGAGGTACAAATTCAAGTTAGGATATACAGTAATTTTTTCATAGACTTCAATACAACCAGACTTATTTTACAATCAGTGGAGTCGACCCCTGTTGGCCATTAGAAATATTGCAAGTTTAAGGCTTTGTCACTTAACGAAACATCTTTCAAAAATAAATTCCCCTTTGTCTTGTATCGGTTTTTACGAGGCATCATGCAGGTTCATGTATAAACTCTGTTAATGTATTTCATTTTTTGACTGCATTTGACAAGAAATTGATTTTTAGCAAGTTAAAACAATTGATGAAGTCACCTAAAGTGACCTCATACTGGTGAGAAACACTGCCATGGGTAATGAAGACGTCTCCTCGGTCACTTGGACAGGTAACCAGCCATGTACAAAGAAGTTAATCTCTTCTCTTTTTTAAATCCGAAGCTGACTGGTGAATTGTTGGATTTAAGTACGTTTTTCTATTTCATTACCTTCGTGACACTTGGCTCAACTTTAAAGAACCTGGCAGAGCACAACTACACGACCCCGCTCCTGACCTTTCAGACCCGAGTTGACAAACGTGTACCGTGAGCTGTGCCAGTCGCTGATTTCTGACGAGAAAAAAAAGTCCAACATGGTGAAATGTGAGACGGCGTGTTATACAACTACAGTTCAAATGTAAGGGAAGGCTTAAGAAAGAGCGTTATAGAGAAACACCATCACTTTAATATCCATCTGACACGGTCTAATGGGCTGGAGAGCAGCCTTCACTCATTGCACTTCCAAACAATGTTAAACTGTGCCACAAAATAAATGGAACATGACAAAAACTAACAAACAGTCTCGCAATAAACGAGGACAAAAACGGCTGCTTCCACGAAGGCTCAGTTGGAATCTGCCGTTTAAAAGTATCCCAACGATCTGATTTGACAGGACACAATCCCAATAATCTAAAGGAAACTGAATTCTTCTGACTGGGGCTACCATTTAAAGTTTTCCTGCACTTGAGGGGGAGTTGAGCTAGTGGTCAGTGTGTGCGTGTGTGTTTTTCTGGCAGCATTTGCTTGCATGCATCTATGCTTGGGTGAATGTTTATTCAACTTTTATGGCGATTGTCTCGTAAAAGCGGACGAGCGCTCAGGGACGACCTGCGCTCCTCGGCACCAGCGCACCCACAGGTTCACCCGGAGCGACCACCTAGGACGCCCAGCAGATGCTCACCTCCTCGATGACCATTTCTAAAAGTGCGTGTCCAGACAGATTACTGAGTGAATTATTACCGTGGCTACGGCCGGACTATAGCCTGTTCCCAAGCACATGTGAATGCACACTGAGACACACTCAGAAAAACACAATTAGAGCATGAAATACAATACACAAGAGGTACTTTGTTCTGCATCATTCCTCTTCCAGTTGTTGTAAAACGTCTCTTATGAGGAACATGAAATTGTAATACTGAGCTTGTGCATGACTCTTCTTTTCAGTTTGATTTGACAAAGAACATTAAATGCAGCGCTCGGGGGGATATCAGTATCACTGTTCAACCTTTCTAGGGAACTGTAATCATCAATATTTCACTTTGTGTTAATACTCTCACATAAGTACACACAAAAGTATCATCCGTGTTCAATTGTCTAGACCAGTGGTTCTCAACTGGTGGGTCGCGGACCCGTTTCAAGTGGGTCGCGGACCCGTTTCAAGTGGGTCGCGGATGTGTGACTGAAGAAAAAAAAATTGAATTTCATTTTTTTTTTTTTGGGAAAAAAGTCAAACTTTTATTTTGAAGGCCCGTTTTTCTAACGCTGTGCATGCAGTCGGCGTTGGACTGGAAGTACCGGAGACCATAAACGGTTTTGAAAACGTCTGTCAAGTAGTGATCCTCTCCTCAATAAAACATCTTTGCTGATGTTTTTTCGAGTCTTCTGGCCAATCAGAATCAAGATTGTTGCCGGAAGTCCCCACGGAGAATAACTTCGCGGTAGAACTCTTCTTTATACATCCATGGGTACAACTTCAGATAAAAATGAACACATAATGAAATATGACCCCCGGTTTGATGATTGACAGGTCACAGAACAATGGGGGCTATCTACCCTTACCCACAATCTAAAGTAATTCACACAGACTATCTCCTCTTTACTCTTCTCGCAGCAAGATGTCAGAACAAAGTGAAAAACAAACAATGGCATAAAATATTATTAATATGTCGTAGTAATAGATTTTTTTATTTTCTTCTCAGTGTACCAGAATGCATAGTTTATGTTAGTATTTCTAAAAATCTCCTGGGGGAGAATCCTCCCAGACCCCCTTCTGGGGTTGGGTTTTCAGCATGTGTGCCTTTTTATACAGTTCAGCTTTGATTCCATCATCTCATTAAACCTTTTTTAAAAGCATACTTTAGTTCTGTGAAGGGATATATGCACTGTACTTCACTTTAATATTTTATGCTGAAAAGCGTATATATTACAGCACAATTTTTTGTTGAATATTTGAGTGCTTAAAAATGTTGTGTCGCGATTTATTGACTAAGTAAAAAGTGGGTCCCGAGGCCTGACCAGTTGAGAACCACTGGCCTAGACCTTCTTCTCCCTGCCTTGTTGACCTGTCTGGCTTTGACGGTTTGTATCTCATCTTCTATCTTCTCAACGACTTCAATGCCGCCTCTGATGTTCTAATCACATTACCCTTCATGGTGGAGGAGGTTTCAGCATCAGACAAACACAGAGAAAGCAGAAAGAGGGAATGAAAGAGAGGCAGAAAGAAAAGCAAACTTTGAAGTTGCTTGCCAGTGAGATTTATGAATCAGACTGATCCACAACACAGAGAGGGACACAAACAGATTCCCAGAGACACAAAGCAGACATAAAAGACACGCGAAGACACAGAGATATACAACTTAACAAAGGGGACGATGAGTATAACAGAGATCAAGACAGTCATAGCAACAGAAATCAACCCTGGTTTCTATATATGCCTCAACCATCTGCAATCCCTGTGATCTCCCAAAGCTCTGGACAGGAAGAATGAGTGCCCTTGCTACCTGCTTAGGACATGATCAAGAGCCCTGCCCTTGCCTCTTGCTTCCCATAGTTCCTTGCAACTCCGGCTGTGTCTGGCCCTCCTGAAAGAGACTCCCTCCGCCCCTCCTCTTCCTTCATTCCCACAACTCCCAATAACACCGTCTGACGTGTCCAGAACCCTCCCCAGCCATTTCTTTCCTCAATCAACTCCAAACACTTCTGCCGTACGTTCCTCTCTGGTGAGGAGAGGGGAGGAAAGCTGGCTGACAGGGGCATCCATACACACTCCTAAATCTGCCAAGGCAAGACGCTGGCACAGACAAAAAAATAACAAAAAGCCCCCCGATCCACGGCCGGGGCAGCGCAACACTTTATCTGCGAAGGCAAAACAAAGGAAGGCCTGTTGAACACTCCGACTGTGTTTACTTTCTAGCGGGGGAACAATGCCTTTAAGAGGAGGGGGCAAGGACTGATGTGGCACTTGAGGGCCTCTCCGCAAAATAACAGCACTTCATTTTGATTCACAGTGAGTGTAAGAAAACAGTGGTAGCAGTCCATAGGGGCCGCGGCCGGGGTTTGAATGTGAGGCGGCATATCAAGAGGACAAGAAAGTCAAGCTTCTTTCTTCTACGTGTCCTCTGTGATGTATTTCTTATCACAGGGTTGTATTTCTTTCTCTCGTTCTTTCCGCTATGAACCATCTTTTGGATAGAAAACAGGTTTTGAAATGTGGCACTTAAACATTTGGCAGCAATTACTTTCACTTTTGTACATAGATTAAAACACAAGCCATAAACATATACTGACATCTAAATTGTGCTGCTCTTTAGATCTCAAGAAACCAAACATAAAAAGAAATGCCTTTACGTATATTTTGGCAAAAATATGTGTCTGATACAAACTGAGGCTATGAAAACTATTGGTATAAATATTGGATATATATATAACTGTTAAAATCGTTCCTAGTGTCACCATGTTTCGGTTTTGTTCTCAAATGCAGTTTTTCTTGTGAGAAATGCTTTGAGGACTTCCATATCATACAAAACCTGTCTCACTTTAAGCTTTGCAAATGCTTTTCTAGTAACATTGGCAACTAAAGACCATTCCTCATGGAAATCAATGCAACTCTATAGTAGGCTAATAGCTTTTCTAGCACATTGCCCTTCTGTTCATAATCACTGCTGTGCAGGTGTTTGTTCTTAAACAGCTGATTGGAAAAACCTGCCTTCACATCGCTGATGAAGCTGGGGCCAGAAAAAAGTAACTGATACTGAAAATGTCAGCTCGTGGAGAGACTCCTGTCGTAGGTGATTCAGTGTGGATTTATTCGGTGTGATATACGGAGGGCAATGCTTCTCCCACCTCTAAACGTCGACATTGGAAGATGTGCTGCTTCAAAACTTGGAGTGAAATAAAAAAAACATCCTCCTGAACACAATGAATGGAATCTGGATTCCCCAACAATGGATGCATTTGCTGCCAAGAGACTTTTTTTTCTAAGCATCTTTGTCTGTATCAGCTATTAAGAGGAAGAAACACAAAGATTTCTGGGTAATGACGTCATTTGCACGACATACCAAACTGACACTTGAAGTGAACAGCCAAAGATGATTATGTAAACTTCTGTAAGGCTAAGCAGGACCACTGGTTTGCTAAAAGAATTGCCCATTGCACATCTTGCTGTACACGGTATGACCCAGATGTGAGGCAAATGTCCTTTACAGTGAAGGCAGTAAAAAGGCACAGCTCTCGGCGCTCTGGTGCTGCACTTCTCAGAGGCGGAGTTACACGTCCCGCTGCCACCTGATGCTGCAGCCATTTCATCAAGTGAAGGAGGAGGTTTTCCTTCTATAAAACAGCAGTGGGCAGCAGATACTGTGAGAGTCCCGGACGTTAATTCATAGATCAAGGCAGACTGGTTAACAGACTCTCCTGTTTTGCCAATTTTTATATATTTATAATTCTGCAAATATTACGATAAACTCTTTCGCGGCCCAGCAGTAACACCTCCATGGCCCGGGGGTTGGGAACCTCTGCTTGACAGCACCGCAATGACAGATCTAATAAACAATCACTGACAATGAAACTTTCTGAGAAGCCAGGCTCAGCAAAAAAAAAAACTCTTTCCACTATTTCCACTGCAGGCCCAGCAGGGTCTTGAATTGTTTAAGATCAGGACCGTCGATAAACCATGTCCAACCAAATTCTCTTTGTTTTAGTGTTTCCAAAATATCACACATGGCACATAGAAGAAGAAAAAATGCCAACTTTCCCCTCATGCATCCAATCAATGGGGAGAATGGGAAATGGAGAATGGGAAAGGGTCACAACCCCAGGGGTGAAAATAATCCCCCAGTTGCTACCGGGTATCTGGTGTGTAAACACTGCACTGGAAAAACATTAGTCTAAGTCTGAAGGTTTACACTATTCTACCACACAGTCCTTTGAGATCTCATTGACAGAGGACATACAAATAGTATGAATATAACTTGCTCATTTACTACTCCTAAAACAACAGCCACTACATTGAAAACTAAAATAGAAACTATATAAAAAAAAAACAACTGGCTGTTGCATTTCAGCATAAAAAAAACAGCCCACACTTCCAAACGTGGAAGGTCATTTGAATTCCTCCAAGTTATTAGATCTCACGCTTCTCAAACTGGAGAGACTGAATACTCAGCCAGGTGGTGTGGTAAAGTCATCTCTCCGAGGGGTGAGAAAGTTCAAGCTTAGCACGAAACCAATCTTAAATTTAAGGTTTGGGAACGGAGCACTGAAGCACTGTATTCTCTCATTAGCCCAACAGTAGAGTCTGCAGGGAAGCAGATTGCCATCTTTGCTGCAGGCAGAGTGAGAGAACATTTGATATTCCCATTTGGCCCAAGCAAACCTTAAAGTTAACTTAGCTAACACGATTTTGCCAAGTAATCCTCAATTTCAATAATGTGTGAGTTGTCTCCAGATGACTGATTGCCGTATTACATTTAAGTTTCAAAAAAAGGCCTCACTAACAACCGCCAAAGATATCTTAAACTTTTAAAAAACGAGATGCTGTAACAGAAACACATTTCAGATAAGGACAAACATCTCAAATCTATTTGTTTTCATTCATAAAAGTCCAGTTTACATGCATTGTGTGTCATAAAGTTTGTTTTAAACAATTTAAATTCCTGGCTAATATTTCCAAGACATATATCTCACATTTGTTTTTCATTTGACTGGCGGCTAGGCCTTAGCCACCCAAAACTGGATCTAGGGTTCCTGCATTACACTTCAGAGAATTTAACTCAAGGAAAGCCTAAAAAAAGTGCATCGCATAATACAAACTCAGTGGACAGCTTAAGTTTCACTCTCTCTGCCCTCAGCGTCTTTTCACAGAGTCTTAAGAGGTCACCCAATTGTAATGGTCACTTATTGCCTGCGGAGCGGTTCCCGGTGGTATAAAGGTACCCCAAGACCACCCGAGTGCCACAACAGCCCCAGGCTCAAGGGCTCAAAGTAATATTGGCACTGTTGAGGCATACCTGCACTCACAGACCTTATGAATTACTCTTCTTTTCATTTCCATTTCAGACACTGGGGAGCCCATCGTGGGCCTTGAACCTGAAACAGCAGATCTGAATAATTTATGTCAACAGTGGGGAAATGAAATAATGGTCCTTTCTTTGATTTGAGCAGTTAAAATCCGCTGATAAGAACATTTCAGTTCATGAGAGCTAGAGAGGCGCTTGTGTAGAAGACATGCAACACTCCCTTTCCTCTCCAAGACTTCTCAAATATTAGAAGAGACACACTCAAGATGAATTGTAAAGGCTAGTATGTTTTTTGGAAAAGGGACAACACATTTATTGTGCCAAAGAACAAGGCCTTCTTACTCACGTCCAAGAAAATTAAGATTTAATATAATGCAGAGACATGCATACAAAAGGAATTTAATTAATGAGGAGACAAATGCAATAGGTGGCTCGGTTTTATGTGTGACTTGGAAACTCTCCCTCCCAATTTTTTCCACTTTAAACCTTGATCTCATTTAACTTATTCCATCCAAATGTCTATAACAAATGCCAGTAAGTGAGTTCATGCCCTCTCGCTGCCAAACAGATCAAATAGACCAATATAGCAACATATAAGGTGGCTTTCCAGTACCTGTAGAGAATAGAAAAGTCAGCAGTGTACTAACCTCAGCACGCTGTGTTCTGGGCTGGCTGGCGTCAGTCTCGATGGCGTACACATCCACCATGTAGAGGTCGGAGCCTTGTTCTCGGTCCAGCTCTGCAGCCGTCTGTATCACTCCAGTGTGGCGGCCGATGGTGAAAAGGCGTCCCACTGCTTTTCCTTCACTACGAACTGCCACTATGAAATACTCCACTTTGGTCGCTGATCCACGAGGACTTGAGGCGCCCAGGGAGATGACGTTGGTGCCCGGCGGCTGGCCCTCTTTCAGGATAGTGATGTATTTCGGCTGGGAGAAAACAGGCCCATCCAGCCCCTGAAGGATGATGGTCAGATCAGTTCTGGAGGTCTTGCGGCTGCTGCCATGGTCGGTGGCCGACACTGTGAGGATGTACATGAGTCGGGACTGTACCAGCTGGGAGGCCAGGCGAATATCTCCACTGTACCTGTCCATGATGAAAGTGTCAGAGTCCCCTTCCAAGAGCTCGTACTCCACCTCTCCGTTTGACCCTTCATCGGGGTCAAAGGCCAAAACGGTTGTAAGGATGGATCCAGTAACGATATTGGGCTCTGCCACAAGAGCATTCTGCGATATGAAAGTTGGAATGTTATCGTTTAAGTCTGTGACCCATATGGTGACATTTTTCAGGGCAAAGCGGCGGAATTCAACTGGAACTGCTTTGTCGGTGGCTTTGATGGTGAGCTCAAACAGATTTGAGAACTCCCTGTCGATTTCTCGGCTGGTGTATATGAGCCCGGTGTTCGAATCAATCCTGAAGTGGCCTCCCCGGGGAATCTGCTGAACAATGGAGTATTCCAGCTCGCCGTTTATGTCCGCGTCCGTGTCATGAGCTGCTATTGTCATGACTGAGGCTGAGAGCGGAAGATTTTCAGCGATTGATTTGAAAATGTCACCAGGGGTAAATATGGGAGGGTTGTCGTTAAAATCCCGTACTTGAATGACCACAGGAATGGATGAAGAGCGGGGAGGTCTGCCATTGTCCTTTGCAGTGATGTTGAGTTTGTAAAATGACTGAGTTTCAAAGTCCAGCTTTTTAACTAAAAAGATGCTGCCAGTGTTGGGGCTGATGCTGAAAGTGCCATGGTTGTTTGTGGCTGTGATGGTGTAAGTTATGTCTGCATTTTGACCAGAATCTGCATCAGTGGCGGTCACTGAGGCCACCAGCTCCCCAATTCTCATGTTCTCCAGGACGTCCACAGACACGGAGGATTTAGGGAAGGAGGGGGAGTTGTCATTCTCATCCAGGATGCTGATACTGAGCATACAAGAAGAGGACAGAGGCACAGCTCCATCATCAACAGCCATAATTTTCAATGAATAGGAAAAAGTAGATTCATAGTCCAGCTTCCCTATTAAAGTGACCTGTCCAGTGCTGCTATCAATAGTAAACTGTCCTTCCTCGTTACCCTCAGAGATGTAATAATGAACCAGTCCATTCTTGTTCTCATCTACATCGGAGGCCGAGACCCGCAGCAGTTGTGTCATGTTCGGAGCTGACTCTGAGATGGAGGCCTGGTAAATGTCTTTGGTGAATTTAGGCGGGTTGTCGTTGATGTCTTGAATGTAAACTTGCACTTTGGCCTGGTCTCTGAGGGGTTTTGGGAGACCCTGGTCTGATGAGACGACCACAAAGCTGAAAACTGCGGTGCCCCTTTGCCTCATGAGCAACTCGCGATCAAACTGCAAAGTGCTGGTCAACTCCCCTGTGATGGCGTTCAGCTCAAAGTTGGGCTGCGGAGTCTCAAATGTATATCTGACCTCACTGTTGGGGCCATAGTCTTTATCCTGGGCAAAAACATGCCCAGCAAGCGACCCCCTCTTCTGCTCTTCCTCAAAATGAAACACATAATTAGTGCTGTTAAAAAGGGGACGGTTATCGTTTACATCATCGAGAATGATGCTGACATTCACAGTAGCACTTAGCGGCTCCACAGCCCGGTCTTTGGCCAACACCACTAAGTTATATCTGTCCTGTATCTCTCTGTCCAGCTCTGCTTTGATGTACAGCTGCCCGTCTGGAAAAATGCCAAACACATCACCTGTGTTGCCCCCAGCGATGTCATACATGATCTCCCCATTTAGTCCAGAGTCTTTGTCGGTGGCCTCCACTTTGAAAAAGCGGCTGTTGACAGGCTCAGACTCCAGGATGATGACCTCATATGAAAGCTGGTCAAACACAGGCGAGTTGTCGTTGACGTCATAAACACTGACGATGAGGATGAGGCTGGAGGTGTGCTGGGGGACCCCTATGTCTGAGGCGATGACCTCGACCTCGTAAGAGCTTGTGGTGACCTCCAGCGGCCCGGTCAGCGTGATGAGGCCGTGCTTCTCATGAATATGAAACAGGCCTTTGGGGTTTTGTTTGAGGCTGTAAGCCACCACGCCGTTCGTGCCTTCATCAGGATCTGAAGCTTTGGCCTGGAATATGACATGACCTGTGCTCCAGTTTTCCACCGCACTCACATGCTCCACGGCGTGAATAAAATGAGGGGCATTATCATTTAAGTCCTTCACGGTGATGTTAACAAAGGCCTCTCCTGTGATCTCCCCAGCTCTGGCTACAACTTTAAGCTGATAGAAACCCTGCTCCTCTCTGTCTATCTGGCTCGAAGCTGTGATCTGACCTGCACTGTTTACAGCAAAAAGCCCCCTCTGGTCCCCTGAGGTGATTAAATATGAAATGTTTGTGTTTAAATCCACAGTGGTGGCTGACACTGTCCCTATAACTGTCCCAATGCCAACATTTTCAAACATGACAAAACTATACACGTTCTGACTAAAGACTGGTGGGTTATCCTGTGTGTCGATGACAGTAACAGTGACTATGGCCTGAGTGTCTGAGCGCAGGCCGCTACCATCTGCAGCTGTCACCTGCAGCTGGTATGCAGTTTTCTCCTCTCTATCCAGGGACACAAGGGTGCTAATTTTTCCCGTGTTGCTATTAATACGGAATTTGGAAGCATCTCCAGCTGAAATGATATATTTGAGCGTGCCATTTCGACCCAAATCGGGGTCTGTGGCTAAAACGGTGGTCACAAAAGAACCCGAGGGCTCGTTCTCTTTCACATTGGCAAAATACTGCACAGGGTAGAAAACTGGCCTATTGTCATTGATATCCCTCAGCGTGATATTGACCCTTCCTAAAGAGTGCAGAGGAGGGCTGCCTGCGTCTGCTGCGTGGATGTGGAGTAAGTACGAGGCCTTATCTTCCCTGTCTAGCTCAGCGGCTGTGCTTAATCGCCCTGACACGGCATCCAGGCGAAACAGCTC
This sequence comes from Notothenia coriiceps, assembly GCF_000735185.1. Lineage (NCBI taxonomy): Eukaryota > Metazoa > Chordata > Actinopteri > Perciformes > Nototheniidae > Notothenia > Notothenia coriiceps. The sequence continues at coordinate 493,341 of NW_011370184.1, forward strand.
CTGGACACTGGCTGGAGTCTCTGCATCAAATGAGAACCGGATAGTTCCATTAGCCCCGACGTCGTCATCTGATGCAGACAGCACCACCAGCTCAGTGCCGGCAGGAGCGTGCTCCACCAGGGAGACGTGATATGTGCTCTGTGTAAATGTGGGCACTTGGTCATTCACATCAGTGATGTTGACTATGAGTTTAGTGTACGACATTTTGGGCTGTAGCCCCTGGTCTTTGGCACTAATGTTGAGCACAATTTCAGATGCTATTTCCCTATCCAACAAAGCGGCACTGGTAACCAGACCACTGTTTTCACTGATGGAGAACCAGCCCAAAGCGTTTCCAGACACCAGGGAGTAGCGCAGGTTGGCATTCTGCCCAGAGTCACCATCTGTTGCAGAAACCCCTTTAATGTAGCTCCCTTTTGGTATGTCTTCACTGATATCTACTCTGTACAGCGTTTCCTGGAATATAGGGGGGTGATCGTTGATATCATTCACAAAAATAACCAGACTTGCAAAAGAGGAGCGAGCAATAGGCCTGCCATTGTCCGACACAGACACAGTCAGGTTGTATGAGGAAATTCTCTCTCTGTCTAACACACTGGCCACTTTGATCAGACTTAAATTGGGCACAGGAGACGTGTGCACTTCAAAGTGTCTCTGCTCGTTGCCTCCTAAGATTGAAACAGATATGTTGCCATTAGCTGTGGGGGAGTCGGAATCTGAAACAGTGAGCAAAGCAACAACTGTGCCAATCTGTGCATTTTCATCAACGGAGGCAAATTTAGAAGTTGTGGGAAAATACCTAAACTTCACCACTGGGTCATTATCATTCACATCTACAAGTTTAATAGTGGCTTCTGTCCTGCCTGACAGAGAGGGCACACCGTTGTCAACTGCATGGATAGTGAGGGAGTACTCTTTCTTACTCTCATAATTCAAACTCTCTTTTATAATAATAGTACCAGCTTTGGGGTCAATTTGAAAAGGTGTCCCTTCATCTAAAAAGTACCTGATTTCAGAATTAGCTCCCTCATCCTGATCTGATGCTGTAATCTGCAGGACACTAAAACCTACTGCTGCATCCTCATAGACACTGTTTTGATACTGATCTTGATCAAAAATAGGGGGGTTGTCATTTATATCTTGAATAGTGACGTTTACTTGCAGGTAACCAAACTTTTTTGGGTCTCCTTTGTCCTCCACTTCAACCAGGAGCTGGTAGAAGGGAGAAACTTCCCTGTCCAAGCCTCCAGTGGAAACCAGGTGCAAGAATGCTCCCTCTCCACTAGGATTGACTGTAATATCCAGGCGGAATTTCCTCTGCTCGTTGCCTTTCACTATTTTGTACGTAGTGTGATCAACTCCGTTACTTCCAATGTCTGAGTCTGTAGCAGTGTCCAGGATCACTTGTCTACCACTGCTGGCGTCCTCCTTAAAAGACACCACAATAGACTCGTCTGGAAACACAGGGGAGTTGTCATTAATATCCACAACTACTATCCTGACCTCAGTGGGGTAGGTGGGCTGGCTGGACAGCACCACGACGTTGATGACATCACTTTGCAAAATCTCCCTGTCAATCACCGAGGAGGTGTAAATGACTCCGGTGGTTCCGTTAATTGCAAAAAGTTTGTGGTTCTCGCTGAAGCGGTACGTGAAGCTGGGCTTGGTCTCTATCGTGCCCACGTAGGTGCCGATGGGCTGCTCCTCCAGGACCTGGAACTCTTGTCGGACTTGGCTGGATACTGAGTACTGCGAGAGAGTCCATAACAGGAGTAAAATCAAATGGAACCGGCCAAATCCCCTACCTGTGAGCGCCATGGTCAGAGAGGCAGTCCACCTTTCTCAGACAGAGTCCATGCCTATGATGCATCAACTTTACCGAGGAGTCACAAAGGCATTTATATTCCAGCAAACGTTAAAGAAAACTCAATGGGAAACACAGCAGCGACTCCTTCCACAGTGTTCCAAAGTACTCCAGAAGTGTTGTTTTATCCAATGCAACAAAACCCTCTGAATGGGGAGAGAATGATTCCTGCAGATCAGGGAAGTTTCAATTCAACTCCGCAAAAAAAAGCATTTTCAAAACGGAATCTGACTATTCCCTTGAAAGACAAAACAAAACATAAGTTCCTGGCTCCTTGGAAATGCGTGGAAAAAAGTGTATCCAGAGTTAGGGCGCAAGTGAGCGGCTGAGCCTACGCACCGTCCCGTGGAATAACGGTGCAGGCGCTTCAGTCATATTGTGCTCAGGAGTCCCAGTAAGTTAGGACAAAGCTGGAGTTCCTCAAACTCCCTCCCATCCCTGATCCCATTGGATAGCGCAGCTCCTCCCGCCCCCTCACCGCCTTCCCCTCCATTGTGTAGGCAGCCCGTTATCCCCTATGTAGGAGAGGGTGTCAATCAAAACAGACAGGTAACGATGCCACGAGCCTTATAATCCCTTTACTATAATAATGTGAGTTACAATTGTGTTAATGAGCTCAGGATATGGAAGTTTCTCTGAGAAGAAAAATAGGTAAATGCAGATTGTATGATATATTATTATACTAAGCATAAAATGAGGATATATTTGTATAAACTGTGAAAGGTTGCTTTGAAAATAATGTTTGAGTACCATGTTAACCTTACAATATCATACATTATGATTAAGTCTACAAAAAAAACGAATTAAATATTTACTTAATTATTTGTGCTACAATTTCCTGTAGAAATAACACTTTATTTAATTAAAATGGTCTAATTTTGGGGGGTTAATCTGATTTGATATGCATTGTAGATTGTACACTGAAGCTTATTGTCTTCTGTTTAAGACACGTATATCTCTTTTGTGATTTCGGAGCCAAATGCTGTTATAAGACACATTTATGAATCATAATTAGGTGTCTAATAAGCTTAATTGTATTTACAGAGTTCATAGCCAGAGAGATAATTGCATAATGGAAGAGGCAGTGAGCTTCGTATGTATGGGTATGTAGCTCCATCTAGTGGCCAAACGATGGGACTTCAAGCCATAATACACTTCTGTTGAAATTTGTATTGAACAGGGGGCAGACATTTAAACTTATTTAGGAGCCATTGACCATGTAAACATGTACAAGGATGGTAAAACAAAGTTATGAGACAAGACTAACTGTGTCTTTATTGACAGTAGCCTATGATCTTTCTGGTAGTATTGTTTCTACAGACAAAACTAAACTAAACCTCACTTCAAACGGGGCTGGTAAACATAACTGCAAATAATAAAATTGAGATATAACCAGATCTACCTTTATATCCCAGAGAGTATCACTGTTTTCTCTGCACAAACATCATAGCCTTGACTTGGTTAACATGGCAGAATAACATCAAATGACCACTTTTAAATACGATTTTTGTATATCTTATATTATCCTGTATAACCTTATCAAAGACTTCCCATATTTACTTTACTATGGAAACCAGTGATTAAACGTTCTGAAAAAAAAAAATCTAAATATGAAAGCTAATTCATTCATTGTCTTACCACACAAGTGCAATTTTAATACACAGCACAGTTATTTGCAGGAACTAAATCAAGTGTTGGGAAGATACAAATACCAAATTGGTAAGAAAAAAATATGTATTTACACTGTAAGTTTTGTACAACAAATCTAGTCATGCAAACTCTTGAATTTATTAAAAATAGCTTCCATAATGTAAATGTTTTTACTTATCTAAACACATTAATATCATCCATTCCTGCCTCATGCACAGAGATGTTGAGCTGCATACTCTTATTATTTAAAAAAACAAAAAAACTGTAATTTTAGCAATATGCTTACATGTGAGTCTTAATCTGTGTTCATTGATTACAACGTGATGAAAGACTGGATCATGTGGAATTCAAGGCATCAACAATTTCCACAAACATAAGGGATAACGTTGGTCAAAAGAGTTCATTGTAAAGTCTAATTGCAGAATGAGGAAATGTTTGAATTTCCACGTCGATGATCTGGGAAGTGAACTCCGTCCGTCCTGTGAAATAACATTACAAGGCATAATTACAACCCTGCTAGTTTTGAGGGACATAAATGTTTATTCAGTTTTGCTATTTGACAATTTGTGGCTTCCATAATCAGGCCGTTGGCTGCCTGGACGTTAAGTAGGACATGAGTCAACTAAAGTAATTGAATTAGAGAGCGGGCAGGAACGGAGCAGCCTGACGCAGACTCAATGTTTGGGAAGCAGACAGGGCATCAGAGCAGATTACTGCCCCACAGGAGATGCTTTGCTAACCTGATTACACCGGCTAAGCCACAAGTTCTCAGGATGCTTTTGATATAAATATCCAGTTGTTGTTCTGTTTGAGGTAATTCCCTTAGGCTGACTGATGCTCTCACGTGCTGTCACTGATACCAGCTCTAATTCTGACGTGGACGAGATGTTGATCTGATTATGGGCCAAATTAAGTGTCAGATTAAACTGAAATCGAATTATGTCAGTTAAAATTTGAATTGCTCAACTTAAGGAATGACATTAAATAAAGAAAATGAAATGCTTGAATTGAATTTGAATTGTTTTCATTGAATAATATCACTATATAAGGAGATGAAAGATGGGTATGGACTAGAAACTACATTTTCTATAAAAGACACAGATTTGTCTGGGTCAGATAACATTGGCAGGAAGATAAGGCACTTTCTTCTGACAGAATTGCAGGTTAATGATTAACACAACTACCATTCTCAGGCTATTAATAACGTTGCCAGCATTATTTGTAAAATCCCATCCAGCTACATGATACTCTTATTTCTCTTGTATGTTAGTTCCAGATCCAAGAAGTGAAATGGTTTGTTTTCTGTCAGGAGACACCACAAAGGAAAGTATCATCAATCACTGGATTACAGAGATCATAATAAACCAGAATCATTTGATATCACCTGTTTTATTTTGAGTCTTTTGAAGTATGCTTAGGAAGTGTTTTGAGGATACGATATACCAAAAGAAAGCGGTGTAATCGAAATAGGTTTGTGTGAAGTAATGAGCCAGATATAACAATACAAACATTTAAAATGCCACCACGATTAATTTGTGATATTTTAAAGTGCAGTTTCATGCTCCCAAGAGGATATACCATCTCTCTTCTAGGAGCTTTCCCTTTGGTTCCCCATCTGGCTGATACGTCAACTACTGTATACACAGAAATGTCCTTTCTTTATGTGTGCCTATGTTTAAAGGGGCCCTATTATGATCATCTTCAGGTGTATATCAGTATGTAGTGTCTCTACTTTAAAGAGTCCTCTCCTGCTGATGTTCAGGTGTATATCAGTATGTAGTGTCTCTACTTTAAAGAGTCCTCTCCTGCTGATGTTCAGGTGTATATCAGCATGTAGTTTCTCTACTTTAAAGAGTCCTCTCCTGCCGATGTTCAGGTGTATATCAGTATGTAGTTTCTCTACTTTAAAGAGTCCTCTCCTGCCGATGTTCAGGTGTATATCAGTATGTATTGTCTCTACTTTAAAGAGTCCTCTCCTGCTGATGTTCAGGTGTATATCAGTATGTAGTGTCTCTACTTTAAAGAGTCCTCTCCTGCTGATGTTCAGGTGTATATCAGTATGTAGTGTCTCTACTTTAAAGAGTCCTCTCCTGCTGATGTGTAGCGCTGTGTGAAGTAGTGATTCGATTCTACTGTAATGCAAGGCAAGATAATATAGTTTGCCCTCCCAGTCCATGAGCAATTCTTTTTTGGTTCCCGACGATCAATAGCGCCATAGAAAAATGACTTCGATGTAAGAGTGTGGAGACAATGTAACTGGAAGCTCATGTTGCTCGAAATCAGTCATGAGAGATGAAAAGTGGGTCTCATAAGAATTTTGTGCTCATAGACATGAAGATGAACTCATTTCCTACACCACATGAAAACGTAGAGATCTCTTGTCACGTTAATGAGTCATCGAAATGGAAGTATAGAAGGAGCGAGTAGGTTTGTAGTGGAACATGGACGCGGTCTCACAGTACTGGGTTCTAGTATGTGCTTTCCGGATTACTTCTTTGATGAGACTCGCCCTTTGTGGACATATATGGCGAAGTTGATATAGTCGATATAGTACAATTCTATTACAAACAAGGATTTTTGGACCATATTGACAGATTATAACCATAACTGTCTGACCTACTATCTCAATTTATATAACTATTATGTTAGTGGACTCTCTCTTATAGACAGTCGTATGTCTCTATGTTATGCACCGATAATAAATAGACCTCTTCAGAAGACACCATTGTTCACCCCTTCTCATCTTTATTTTTCTACTATTAGTTAAAAATATAATCTAAATATAATTTAGTTTATTGGAAATAATCAGGGGTGTCTCCCCTGTGAATGTAACAGTGTCGTCTTTTTGCTCGGTTTCTGTCGAATTACAATGTCATGTGTGTGGTTCGTAGTGGTTTTCATAATTTCTATGTTTTTAATCTTATGTTTGTTTGTTAGTTTAGACATGTGACATTTGTTCGAATCATTGATGTGGTCCATAAAACGATGAGCAATAAATAACGGAAAGAATGAAAGATAAAAACTCTACAAATGTACAATCTTAACAAATAAAGATGAGAATCAAGAGAATATACGTTAGGAATAACAACTGCTGCCCTACGGGTACCTAGAATCTTCGTCGCTTAGGCACTCGTATCAAATTGCACTGTCCCGCTTATTCTATGCGTGTCCCACAAAAGAGTACAGTTCCTTTCCTACGAGGTCTCGTGATATAGTTCCTACGATTCGCAGTAGCTACGGGCGGCTTTCCCTGACAAGTTACGTCCGAGGAACGGTCTAAGATGGGCTGCGGGCCGCGGAAGCATCCTTTTAAGCTCCGACCGGGTACACATAGAGGCCAGATTTTAGGGGTTACGAAACGCTTGCCTGTTAAAGGTTTAGAAACCCGCCTTTAGTGGGAGAGGTAAATTCGCGCCCCCGGAGCGGTGAGACCAATCGGGACAAGGTGGGTAAAGAAACAAAAGGGTCCGATTCCTTCCTAAAGAACGAGTACACGGATGTTCCTCGCAGGAGCTGTAACTCTTTGTAGGTGTATGTCCGGCAGCCGCCAACGATGTTGGCGCTCACTCGTGCAAATAACCGTTCAGGGAAACATAGTGCCGTTATGTGCCCTTCACTTAAACATCATATCTCTCATACATTTTCCATCCCATACATATGTAAACTACTTGGCCGATCTCTGTTGGTGAAAACGAATATCAAGGGTAGCCTTACGAGAAATTGTAGGGCTATCGTTACTTATATCAATTTACGAAACTGTTATTTATGTCATTTTTTTTACAGTAGAACCTCGCACCGCGACAGTTTCGAGCTGGTTTAGTAGACTCGGCCGGGCCCATGTGTCATTGGACCTACCGAATGGGAGCGGGGACAGTCGGAGGAACGACACGGTGTTTGAATAGAGCGACGGGGAGTACACCAGTACGGACGCAAAGAACACACGACCTGCCTCCTCGAGACACTCCCTCACCGTCTAAATCAATACGACGCGACGTGGGTTTTCCATCAAAGGTTAAACCAAGTTTTCAGGTAAATTTATATCGATGGCCGTGTTTCACATTCGTAACATCAGCTATGACATGACCGCCGTATACGTGTCAATTTAATAACTTAGACACGCATTGCGCACCGTTTGTGCTTTTGTACGACCATGTTCTTTTACAGTTAGGAGACGTGTGTCTGCAAAAAAATAAGTAGTAAAAAATTTTAGCACAAATTCAATTAATGATGTGACAACTATCACACCGGATATCCCCCTCCTCACCCGAAAACAGTCAGGTTTGTATACACCTCGCTGGGTATGCACGTCTTGGTACGACCCGTAGACAGTTGCTATAGTTCGCATTAACGTAATGTTTGACCTCACACCGGTCAAACTTCAACAAATGCGGGCATGGTCCGACTCTAACATTACTTTTTGTGTAGTAACCACCCCTCATACCCTGTTGCATGCCTATGGTAGTAAAGGCCCGTCGAGCAGGGTATGATCTCCTTAATTTTCAGTCCGATAGAAACGAAACGACATAACTAAACTTGCAAGACAGAAGCATGCCCAAGAACCACTCAAGTCGGGCGCATTGAAATATATCGGATCCACGTAGAGAAAATTCCTCGTGCGGACACACGGGGCGAGCATTTGTGTTGACAATAGCACAATTCCACGAAGTCCCTAGATCTCTCCGGGAAAACCACACTTACCTGCCACAAGTCAACTATTCCAAGCACAATCGTTTTACAACGCTACTTGAACTGGTTAAATTATCGAGGTACCAAGTGTTTACATAAATCTAAAGTAAAACTCGGAAACGACATTTTGGGTTGCTAATTCGAAGAATGTGAAAATGTTCAATGTGAAATTTCGGGGAAGAATGTAAAATGACCTAATGGGAGACCAAAAATTGAAAACACTAACCAATATTGAAAACCAAAATAGAGAAAGATGTATACTAAAAACTCCATTTAATAAGTGCCACTGCCTAGCAACGAGTTAATTATCCAGGATTTTCTCGCTGAGAAAAGAGAAAAAGTCGAAGTATAAACTTACAGACATGTTAGAACGAACACCTGTAGAACAAGAACTAAAAGAGTATGACGGACACGACGTCGTGGAGAAAAGTGGAGACAGACTTTGGTCTTCGGGTCAGACGACACTAACCCAAATCGACCGGCAGAGACAACACTAATCAGGTTGTTTAATCTCTACAGGGCGGGGAATCGGATAGTTGCATGTTACACAACGTTCGCGAACGGTAACTGCCGCGCTCACAATGTATCACTACATTAAATCAATGCTTTCGTTTTGTTGGGTAATTGCATTTTACATGCCGGTAGTGTATAAAAAGTTTATACTGTGGAAAGGAGAGTTTAGATTTAGCCTTATTCTACGGGAATTTCATGAGATACTGAGTATTTTTTGTTAGTAATAACCGAAGACGGCGACGTACTACCGAGTCTAGGAAATCTAAAGCACTGGCATTTCAGTGGACATGCGAAGGTCTTTCTCATTTCAATCAAGAAGTCAGACAGACCCTCACGGCCTAATAACACCGTTCTACTCGTAGCGTTGTCACTTTACTGTTCTCATCTTGACTTGTCTTATTGGTAGACTTACTTAATAAGTTATTCACTTGGCGTAGTGTCGAGGTAATGACGAAAAACATCCTCTTCTACACTCTCTAAATTTTGCCTTACACTATGACCACTTTTACAAGAAGGAGGAGGGTTCCTCCCCTTTAAATTACAGCGACAGCTCGTATAGACACCAAAAAGTGTTATGGAAATCCGAACAAGGCTTTGAAACCTACCTCTGCACTTGTCGTTCAAGACCAAAATCGTTACGTGTAAGATCTTATATTAAACTGACATCCTTTCTATGCGCGTTCTAATAAACATAATGGGTAAACTCACATATTAATATCACTGCGACATGTGGCGTTAATAGCAATTTACAGATTAAATGGTTGTTGAAGCCTACCAATTCATTAGTATTTTATTAGTTGTGGGTTAATTTCTCCGGAATAGTTGTGCGAAGAAACCCTAAAGGCAAAGAAATCAGACAAAACAAAAGGCACGTACATTTACCAGACGTTTCCGACTTTAGAGGTTTGACAGCGAGGTCTGTCAAAGAGAAACGGTTGTTGGGGGGGGGCGGAGGTAGACTTTCGCCGGATCCGCGAGGTTGTAACACTGCACTAGGTCCGGATTCCCCGCCACGTAGAGATTGCCACCTCAAAACTGGGTTAGTGGTTCGTCTCGGAACTGAACCAGTGTAACTTCGTATAGTTGCTTCTGCAAAATAATTAAATCAATGTCTAAGCGGAAAGTAATTGAATTCTCGGTATTGGTAGATCGCTCTCATGCTCGTCTTCCCCGCCACTGTCCAGAATTCGCCCCAACTGGTTATGTTGTCGTCACCCGGACCATAAGTCTGTCTCCCAACTTTTATCCTCACTACTCATACTGCCATCATGTCCGGTCGTTACTCTTTCTACTTTCTCGAAAAACCTTGGTAGATTTGCGTACCTCTGTACAGCTGTCCATCTCTGGTCGATTGTATGACTATCATGCTGTGGA
>NW_011370184.1:503472-512724 GCF_000735185.1 Notothenia coriiceps
TTAAGCCTTGTTAGAGAAACGCAGATCTTGGGTCCTTAGCTTGAAAAAAAGAAAGAAGAGGAGGCGGAGCTAGTGCCTGATCAGAATTCTACTGGAGATAAAGTTAAATTTTGTTGTGATAAAACGCCATCCTGTTTAAACCACGTCAAGGATTATTTCTGAAACAGTATGGAGCTCAAATGCTTTTTCTCTTGCGGGTTTATCACATGTGCTCTACAGTACAGGTTAGCTCTGAGTGTTAGCGAGGCTTGCTAATGTAAACAAAGACGAGATTACGTCCAAAACACGTCAGGCATTGTTTCTGATAGCAACTTTCTGTGAGTCCGCCGACGTCACAGCGGATGGACACGTCAGTTCGGATGGAAATCTGTATCCGCTCGTTGCACACCCGTTTTTAAAAGATTTGGGCACGGAGGAAAAGAGAGAGGGGTTTTATTTTCTGACGCTGCGTGAGTTCCCCGACGTACCGGGGACACATATTTATGTATAAAAGACATCACAAAGTGCATTTTGCATGATAGGTCCCCTTTAAGTAAAAGTAGTGATGCTATAGTGTAGAAATACTCTGTTATAGGGAAAAGTCGTACATTCACTTGTTGATTTTATTGTTTTAATATGATGTCATGTTATACATTTTTATCTTTATATTTTTGTATATGTTTTTATTTATTTATTTATTTAATATATTTGTTATTTTATTTATATTTTCTAACATTAATTCCTATATATTTTTTTATTTTTTTTATTTTTTAATGTTTTCATATAAACATGTTAATATGGCAGCTTTAGCCACAGAGGATCATTTTCATCTGCAGCCCCTGATCCTGAGTTTACAGTAAAAACACCTTCATAACTCCACTTTCGAGACGTTGTTTCACTTTGTTAATCTATCCAACTCAGCCTGCTTCCCCATTCTGAGTTTCATGTCACGCATCCGGTTCTTCTCTTCTCTCAGCCCTGCAACACATCTGTGGAGGGTTTTTTTTTTTCACCTCTTATCTCACATGTTTTATTAGTGCGGTTGACTTAACTCGAGCATAACTGCACACACAGCTGTGAGGTAGTGTGGATCAGCTCATTTGCACGCGGGAGGCTGACTAACTCTCCCTACAGGCAGAAACTCTGTGTGCTTACAAGACGAACGTCACGTTGTGTTTTGTTGGTGACATAGATCAGGGGTTCCCAAAGTGGGGGTCGCGAGATGATTACAAAATAAAAATGGAAAATTAAAAAAAAACAATTATAAAATAACATTGATTAATTTTTTTAATAATTTTTTTTTTTTTATAATAATTATTAATAATAACGTTTGCATAGACATTTATTTCTTTGACAATCCACTAGCGCAGTGTTTCTCAAACTGTTTCTTAGTTTTTCTGAAATTATTTCACAAGCACACCCCCCTGAAATCTGGTCTCCAAGGTGTCTTGGGAGCTGTTGCGCATTGAGCTGTTGGATAAAAGCACATTTTGTTCCTTTAATTTGATAATTGCTTGATGATTACAAGTATAAGCTATCAACTCTAAGAGGATAACAAAGTCATAATAGGTTGCATAAAAGAGTCTGGTTTCCCTGAAGAACATTTTATGCACGATTAGCCTTGCCATCCTTAACCATTTTCATGTGTTTTAGTGTGAAATCAGAAATAAATTCAAAGTTAATAATTGATGTTTGTGTCCAGTGTGAAACCATTATCTTAGGTTGAATTATAGTAACTTACCTACTTATTTATCCCAAACCATGACGTTTTTTCCTTAACCCTCCTATTGTCTTCGTTCCCCCCCCTCCCCCTTACTTTGGTATTCGTGGCCAAATTTGACCGGTCCTGTTTAAACTGCTATTACATGAACACAAAAACCATTAATCATCACCAAATTTCATTTAACTCCCTTTCAAACTGCAGATATTGTATCAGACTGTCTGGTATACATGAAAAACTGCAGTAAATATACAAAGAATAGACACTGAACATGTATTGCGTGTCCCAGGTGTGATCCATGTGGGGGGATGGGCACATAAGGGGGGGGGACACACACACACACAATCAGGGGCGGATCTACCGGGGTGGCATCTTTGTTTTGAAAGAAAAAGTTGTGGCTCATCGGACATTAATGAGAGAAAATCTCTAATGTCCGAGTGCAAGTGAATGCAGCACAAGACGCGAGTCTTGTAACCCCTCCCCCGGCCCTGGCGCGAGCTTCGAAATGTGATTGGCGGCGATTTCATCTGAACAGGGGGAGGGCGCAAAACGTGAAGCATTCGGACCCAAGTAGACGGAAGGAATGAGGTATTTGCGGCCTACTATGACAGAGAAGAGACTGTCAAGTTTGGCTGTACTCAGCATTGAATTTCAATGCTGAGTACAGCCAAACTTGACAGTCTCTTCTCTGTCATAGTAGGCCGCAAATACCTCATTCCTTCCGTCTACTTGGGTCCGAATGCTTCACGNCATCTCAGGCTGAGAAATCCGCGGAGCTGCAGCTGAGAAAAGATTGCATCTGTGTGAGCAGAGATATTTCTTAACGTAACGGCTCCGCGAACGTAACGTAACATCACTATACCCAAATACGTCACTATACCCAAGAAGAAAAAAATGGAAAAAGAGAAATCTCCAACGAGGCGTTCTGGGGCAGCATAGACAGGTATTTTCTGTGTTAGAGTTTTACTCGCTACAGGGTGTACTTTGAGGATTTGTGACTCTGCAGACCGTTTACATGCATATAAAGCTACATAACACACAAGGGGACGGGTAATAACCGGAAAAGCATGACATGGGCCCTTTAAAGTAGGACTACATGTGTCCTCTAGTTGAACTTTTGAAATTACAAATATCAGCATATTTATATATTTTATATATTTTAGTTTTAATGAGGTAGTGGGGTTTAGAGTAATTATAATAATTTTTGATCATTCTTTTTGCTGACTCAAATTAGCATTCACAGAGTGTATGTGGTAAAACAGGGCTCTTCAAGGCACCATCATAAAGTTACTGATGAAAGTGATTCATTAAATTAATTAGGTTTTCTCTCACCCCAAAACACAGCTTTCACTCTCCGTTCCTATTTCTTATTAATACATATTGAGTGGCAGATGTTAATTAATAAAAGAAGCTGTCACAAGACCCTCAAACCCACCATCATTATCCAAGCAATTATTTGGTTTTCACCCTTCACCTTAAGAATATGGACTAAGTTTGTAAACTCGCTAACTTGAATAATTTGTTTAAAATATTAAAGTTAAGTTTATTTCAAAACTGGCTACATGTATTTTCTCTCATTCAGCGACAAGATCATCATGGGTCATTATTGGAAGTGGAACCAAGAATATTTGATTAATTAATAAATGATCCTTACTTTTTTTCAATTTAGGGACAACACTTTTGTTTCTAAAAGCTATAATGGCAAACAAATCCCTGCTCATCAAGCTAAACACAGGTTCCACTATAGCATTACAGACTCAGTGTGTAGGATTTAGCATTGGGGTTGCAGATTAAAGTCGACTAAATACCCCCGTTCACCCCTCCCTTTACGAGAATGACGTAACGAGCGCCTCAAAAAACGTTGGTAACGCAAAGGAATCTCTATCATAACCTACATTGTGAGCAACAGCATTCAGGCGGCTGGTGTTAATGCAGATGTACTAGTGTGTAAGAGAACTAAAGTACAGTGGCCTTCAGGTTAAGCAAAAAAGCTTTGGGTTTTGTTTGTCCCTTCTGAGCTACTGTAGAAACATAGCCGTCTCTGATGTGAAGGGCTCAGTTTAACCTAATGGAAATTCAACAAGTCTTTATTTCAGGTGTTATGAATTCAATATTCCATTGGGACGAAGGGTGGACATTTATCCTGGTTAATTCATCTTAAAAACCAAGATAAGCTTTGTTGTTTTTCTCCCTGACTGGTTTAAGAAAGATTGCTTTAAAGACAGAGAAATGTGTCCCGGAGTTGTTCCTAGAACCTTTTAGTCATGAGAACAGCAATAAAGAGGTTGGACACTAATACGTTGGACAGTGATGAAGTCAGGCCTCTGTCATGTTTTTCCACACCTAACTGGGAGAAGCAGATTTTCAACAGACTGAGGTGTCCACAGACATTTAGCTTTATGATATATCTATCCACCACAACTGTCACACAGTGAATATAGTTACCAGACATTGGATCATACTGTACTGGCAGCTTCTTAAGTGAAAAGGCTCCGAAGTGCCAGGGTGGGTTAAGCACTCCATCTTGTTTTCATCACCCTTTCCCCTCCCGACTCACTCCAGTGAGAAAACACTGAAATACCTCCTGTATGTTTCACCAAAAAGATTTGTATTCTGTAATTCAACATTTCACCATGGCCGCAGTATCTGGCTCTCCACCCCAGAAAAAGCGAATGACTGTTTGGTTTGTTTGGCAAATGGCGGCGCGAGCGATATCTCATGCAACGCCCATGTAAAGTACCCAACAGTGAGTTTACTGATTGATATTTATTTCCCCGCGCCGAGATTTGCTCAGCGTGAGCAGACGAAGGAGATGGAAACTGGGAGAAGGCGAGCACGCGAGGGAACAGCAGGCCCTCACATTAGACTCAACAAGAGGACGCTGGGAAAAATCTGCAGCAGAACCAGGACGACAATTTAAAACCCATGTTAAACAAATACAGACATGCAATAGATTCACTGTCGGCATTAGAGCTCGCCAATTCACAAACTGGTTATTAGAAAAGAGGGCCGTGTTGTTTCACTGGCTCTCACTTCCCCGGGGCATACAATAACCTTTTTGTAGCTCACTTTTTAAAAGCCTATTCAACTCAACTCTTGTTGCCTGAGACTGAAACTCGCTTGTAAAAAAAAAGGACCAATTTACCCTCCTCTTGAACATTGTTCCTGCATGACCCCTGACAAATGAGAGAGAACCCTTGTATCTACGCTCAAGTTCCACACTAATAAAAGCCGATAATTTGCATCTCATTATCGCTCCATATTTAATTAACTCAAGTTGGTACCTGATCTTCTCAGCTGCAGTTCATTAAGGTCAGACCAGTTGTGTGCACATCACAGGAGATGAACCTGGCTGCTTTGGATTACTGCAGCCCTTCATCTCCTCATTGACTCCTGCATTTGATCTTTACGGCCGAGCTTTGACTTTACAATATGTTGATAGATTTTACGAGTAGGCTCTGCGTTCTTGCACTGAGTTGTGAGGAAACAGACTTTGATGGTCTGATCTTATTGAGGGGATTTCACATTTCTATCTGACATCTGCCTGCCTGGCCCTCGCTCGGTTATCATTTTATTGTCCTCATAAAGTTGTTTTGCATGCAGCTCTCTGCAAAGCTTCAGAGGAGTGACTTCCAGGCAAACATTAATTACAGCAAAACTACTCAGTTGATGCAAGATGGATTTACAACACAGTGCAGTCTCAACACTTATTCCTATAAATCCAAACACATCATATATTTGATCATAAAGTTGTGGTAAAAATAACTCTTCTGTTTGCAACTTGCTTTCACTTTAGTTACTGACTAGTTCTCTTTTGCAGTTTTGATAATGATATCTCTATAAGAGAGCATTTAAAAGTACATACATGGTAGTTACAAACAAACAAACCATTGGACTCCTTTGTTAACTTCAGGAACATAGTGACATCACTATGTAAAACTCACGCTTCAATTGGCTAGCAATCCAACACAGTGTAAGTGATTGGGTTAAGGGGCGGGACATCTCTAAGCGGTTGACCAATCACAACAGAGCCGGCCAGCTAACCAATCAGAGCAGACTGAGCTCTGGTTTCAGGCACACNTTACTTATAGTGAAAACTAACCTTGGATGATGGTAAGGTAGACTAAAAGCTTTAGGAATCCAATGTACAACATATAATAAGTACCCTGTATCAAGATTGATGCAAAACAAGTGAATTTGACCTTTTTCGAGAGGTTTAGCAAAAAAAACCTCTGAGGTGATTTGGGTGGAAATGGGGTTTTTACCGTTTCTCTGGAATCCATTGGTCGATTTTGGTGATTGACATCTCTTTCTGACCGTTAGAGTCAATAGAATCGAAGGGGAATCTCCCCACTCACACACATGGTAAAACAAAAAAGTGGGGGCTTCGGCAGTTTTGCATGAGAGTGAAGCTGTCTCTAGCTCTGACATCTGGAAACCGAAAAGCAGGTTTATTGCTTATGGATTATCAGAAATCATTTCAAAGGGATACAGTCAGACACATTGGATTAACCTATGGATTAACTTCAGCAGCGTTTTTATCGTTTTAATGCTATTGAAGAACAGGTTTGACCAGACAAAGACACAGGTGAGCCATGTTAGCATTTTTAGCTACCTAGCGCCACATGTTTTGATGTTTGCTTTTGTTTATAAAGTCACGATTTCGTATAATTGAGTGATAATGAAGGGTACCCTTCGATTCTGTGTCACCTCACGATGTGAAACGGTGTGTTGGATATGCAGCAAAGATAAATAATAAGGTTTTGTGAGTGAATTTTGGTGCAGTCATCTGTTAGCATTTTTCGCTCGTTGCTAATTAAGAGGCTCAGTGTTAGCATTGTGGTTTTTTTTGTTGAAAAAAATAAATAATGATCAATTAGATGAGTTTCTTCCCGTTACATGGATATAAACCATTCATAGTTTATTAAATGAACATGCCCTCAGACACTGTTTCCTGCAAGATGTTGCGGCAGTGCCCCGGTACCGGGGTCTCTCAGGCTTAATAGGTTCATCTCATTATGGTCTTCAAAGTAGTTACAAAGTCCTGCTTGTACTCACTTACTTAAACTCATATTTAAATTAAACAGGGACTCAACCACTTCCACAGATGGATGTGAAAACAGCTCTCCTGACAGACTCTGCACATGCATCCATCTGCACAAAGACGGCAAAACACATGCATGAACAAATTAAACAGCTAAAGCAAAACACTTTTTTTTATGAATGGGGGCACTTTTCTTTCTCCTGTATTAAAAACATTCATAAAATCTAAATGGACATTAAGACAGGCTAAAATAGAATAAAGATAACTGTAAAATGCAGGAATAAAAGTTATATTCTTATTTTGCATTTTGAATTGCTATGTTGTTGAAATGTGTTATGTAAGAAAGTATATTTGCCTACATTCTGGGAAACACTGAAGTAAATGTCTAAGCTGGCACATGCAGTACCCTGCCTGACCCCCAGGTGTCACTGTTGTATCATTACATCTGGTCAGAACTCCACACCAACATTGAAAAGCAGAAGGCTTTTTTTCATTATTTTTTTCCCCACATTGTTTATACCTTGGGAATCTGGCCTGTTTAAAGCAGAATCATTCTGTTAGAAAGCAGGAGGAAGAGGCCAAATATGTGTATGAGCACAGAGTGGAATGACTAGCTGCCTCTTCATCTCACAAACCTTTCCAAAACAGTGACGCCAAAAATGTTACGCTAAAGACACAGAGATTATTCATAATATTGACAGTTTTTTTCTGTAACTGAGTCACAATCAAATGGCATTTGGCATATAAATAATTATCATAGCTAATTAGCAAATTATGCATTTAGTTTATTTTCACATTTTCAATGCTTAAATGGTCACTGCTGTGCCTTGACTAATGAGACACAATCTGGCATTGGCATACAGCCTTATATTTCCATGGGACTGCTTCAAAAAATATACATATTTAAAACTGAAGATGGCAGGAGAAGATGGATGGATGGATGGAAATCTGAAGATGATAATCATTATGAAACACCAATCAAAGCCTGAACGATGTGTTGTTTTGAACACAAACCAATGACAAATTTCATCTAAATAAGGTTTTCAATGGATAGTATCTGCATGATTCATTGAAGGGAATCTACATATCTTTCTGATGTCAGTTGAATCAGTTTCCTTGCAGCTTTATTATTAATTATCACTCCACTACCATTATAATAAAATGCTCCCAGGGAGAGATTCTCATCCTCTGATGCAGGTAGCACAAAGAAAAGACTAAAGTATCTGAAGTCATTTCAATAACAATCTGACCTGTGATGGATACAGATGGGGATATTCAGCAGGGCAGCAACACACTGAAAATTGCTTTGCTCATGCAGTTGATTCAAGATAAGAAAATAAAGAAGTCTGTGCTCGTTGAGTCCTTTGAAACTAATAAGAAACTCCTCGCTGTGGAGGAGTGAGAAGGACAGGGACAAGTTGCAGCGAGTGAAGTGTACCGCTGATCATTAGACCCTT
This sequence comes from Notothenia coriiceps, assembly GCF_000735185.1. Lineage (NCBI taxonomy): Eukaryota > Metazoa > Chordata > Actinopteri > Perciformes > Nototheniidae > Notothenia > Notothenia coriiceps. The sequence continues at coordinate 511,673 of NW_011370184.1, forward strand.
TATTCAATTTCACACTCCTCAACGGACCCTCTTTTTTTGGATGCCCTTTCAAAACACATCCTGAGGTCGGAGAGTTCTTCCTCAGGGTGCAGAGGATACATTTAAAAAGGATAAACATTAAATCAGTAGCCCTTTATGCTGGAGATCTCCTTCATACACAATATTAGAGTTTCAGATTATTAGTTTCAGAGGTGTATACACAAATGTTTTAACTCAAGGTATACTTTGAAATAACTTTGAAAATGACAGAAGCATTGCAGACAATTGTCTCTGAGGGCTGACACAAGGAAACACAGAAAATACTAACTTCTGATGAGCTAGCAGGTGGGCTTCTATTCTGAAAAAAGAGGTTATAATGTCATTGTACAACACCGGGCAACACACAACCAAATGCAGAGATAAATACAGACAGACAAAAACAGAACTCAAAAGCCTGAACCACCCTTTTGGAAGAGAAGCTTTGGTAAAGTAAGATCGTGCCAACTTTTAAAGCCAGCTCACTGTATTTAGACAAATATAACAGTATCAAATGATATGTTTTTTTCTTTTCAATTTACCAAGAACTACATTTTTCATATGTTCCTCCAAGTCTTCTCCTTACACTCAGAAGGTTTCTAATTTCTCTAATTACCCTCCTCGACTCCCCTCCTCGACTCCTATCCTCGTGTCTTAGTCCCTCCCACAGGAGATGCGAGCAGAGGAGTCGAGGAGGGGAACCGAGGAGAGAGGAGAGGAAGCAGCAGGCGGTTAGAGAAATGAGAAATCCTCTCCTCTCTGAGCGGTCATTTTAAAGAGACAAAATATCGACTCTTTGTTGTAGATATCTACTAAACTAAAGTATAAAAATAAAGAGAGTAATGTAGGCCTGTTATACTGAGTGATATATATTATACACACTGCTCTGCTTTCTGCACGGACCTCACAGCTGTTCTCACCATACTTGCCAACCTTTAGACCTCAGAAATCGGGAGCATTTCAAAATGCAAAACTGGGGGGGGATGCTAGTGGATCGCCGGAGCTGTTAGATTAACATTAACATGCTTATTGTAGTT
>NW_011370184.1:512779-529693 GCF_000735185.1 Notothenia coriiceps
TAGATTAACATTAACATGCTTATTGTAGTTGTAAGTGCACTGCCTTGCGGCCTGTAGCACCGTCCTTGATGGAGCATATATGTGTGGGCTGGACCTGTATTTTACAGGAAAGGAGTGAGCAGAGAGTGGAGTAGTTGTCGATTCTTGTCCTGTTTTCTGTGAATATCTGCCTCACCCTCTCAGACTTTGAGCTGCGCGCGCTACTAAATAGACGTGTTACCATGGAAACCAAACAATGGTGTAGCTGTATTAAAGTCCGAGTGGAAACAGTCGTGTGTAAATCTGATTTTGTCAGAAATCGGGAGAAATGCGGGAGAAATATGACCCCGGGAGGAAACCGGGAGAGGGCAATGAAATCGGGAGTCTCCCGCGAAAATCGGGAGGGTTGACAAGTATGGTTCTGACTGTAAACATCGCGTTGTGATGAAAGCAGTTAATAATATCCAGGGGATGCATGCAGAGCTGTCATTGGCTGAGATCAGTCCGGCCGTGCGTCACGACTCTTTGAAACTTCACTGTTGCCGGAAATATATCCGCGAAGGTGCCATCAGTGTATCCTCGATTATAGCTCCTCCAGAGAGCCTCCTCGACGCTCGATCCTCGGTCCTCAATGTACATTTAGAGAAATGAGATGTCCGTCAACATGGCGGGCTGAAATCCATTTCCGGGTCACTACCGGAGGACCGAGGATTCGAAGAGTCGAGGAGGGGAAATTAGTGAAATGAGAAACCTTCTCAGAGATGTATAACTACTGCTGCTGCAGGTGGTGAACTGGTGATATTTGTTTGTCCTCCATCTTGAATCTCTGTTGACATCTGGTGAACCCAACTCTGATTGGCTTCCAGAGCAATGACCTGCCAGGAAGTGTTGGTTCATTAACCTGCATGTTTAACTGATATTTGCACCACAGATGGTTGAAATATGCAGTTGCCTCTGCCCATGTGCTTAACATGTAGGTTGAACACAGCTTTAGTCATTGTAGAGGAATTAAGAGTTAATTAAAAGTGATACTAACTTTCACTTGTGATAAGAAACTAACACTCAATTAGTCAAACCAAACTTATTTCAGTTTGAACAACTTCTCTTTTCTCTGGGATAACATATACAGTAAGAATATGTAAAACACTCTCCTTCATTATATTTTAAATCATAAACATGTTTATATTTACTTATTATCTCTGTCTGTGGCTCAGTAGTAGGTATAGCAGTTGTCCACCAATCAGGAAGTTGGTGGTTTGATCACCAGCCTAAATGAAACCCCAAATGTCTTCTCTGTGAATGTTAGTATTTTCTGAGGTGCTTGTACGGCTGACTTGAATACTGACTTGTGTTGTTTGAAACCAAACTGGAAAGTAAACGCAGTTATTTACCATTTATTCTCAATAAGGAATTCCCGATACTAATGTCTTATATGGTGAAACACAATAGAGCTACCCTTTCTCACTGTGAGGTTGTTTCACTACTTTTTTCTAAGCCGTTAAAGATGTAGTCTACCTCATTTCACAAACTAGCCCCCTCGTCACAAATAAAGGTAATGACTTGGCAAAAACTGAAATGGAGGCATTATGTACCATATCAGCAGGGGCACCATTTTCTAAATCACATACCAGTTACAAGAAAGGGTACTTAGGAGGGTTTATGATGCTGGTTTAATGACAGGCTAATGGGAGATGTGAACAGCACACTGGCTTTGTGTCAGACTGATATGGCATCTTGAGTTAAGAACTGGAATCCTTTCAGATGCTCAGGTAATCTCTTGGCCTGATTGCCCTTTCAGATTAGTTCATTTTTTAACTATCCCAGGGACTATTGCTCCGCCTCGTGTGGAGTAAACAATCAATAGGCGCTTTCACACCGGAGTACTTTTCCCAGTATAGTTCCGATATAGTTCCGATAATTTGCAAAAAACCCGGAACAGGTTCATGAGAACCTTTCCACCCCCTTTTAAGTCCCTGCTAGAGAGCAGGGACTTTCGTGAGAGAAAAAGGTTCCCATTTCTGATTGGCTGGNAAACTCCCCAAAAGTTTTGTTTAAGCCGCCATTTTATTTTCCTCGCCTTAGCATTATTAGCATTAGCATTCGCCCAGCGCACCAACGCAATGAGACTAATTTATGGCAACACAAAAGAAAACACAGGAGCGGTGGAGATGAGGAGGTGTCGGCGTCCTGGCGATTTACTCGGAAGGCTTCAGTAGAAGCTGCTGGACGCCGCGAAGTTGTTTGCGGCCTGCCAGTAAACCCAAAGCAGAAGAAGAAGAAGTGACGTCAGCGACTTCATTTGACTAATCCTTCCCCAGGGACTTATTCCGGTGTGAACTCGATCTGCTCTTTAGTTCATCAGAACTAAAGAGTTCTGATGAACTAAGTACGGCAAAGTACTTGGTGTGAAAGCGCCCAATGTACTCGATTTCAGATAATACTTTGTTTCCTCCAGGACTTGGCCTTCACTTTCAGATGTGCTTTACTGATCAAACAATCTTCCCTAGAAGGATTTAAAGCAATTTCTGCATTAGATTTTAATACTGGACTTGATATGGCATCATTAGGAAGGTTTATTGGGATTATAGTTGTGGCTTAGCAACCTTTTCTTACTTTTATATGAACTAACACTCTCTAATTTTCAATTTGCAGAAACTCCAATAGGAATCTACAATAAGATGTGTTGTTATGAAGAGCATTGAAATATCCCACAGTGTATCAGATAATTAAAACCAGCTGCACAGAGGCAACATTATGACAACACACGAATGCATCACTAATTATTCTCAAGTGTAACATTATAACACTGAAGCGGGCCATTATACATGTAAAGTACATCAACCATCTTCATACATTTTGATATTCTTACTTGAAGTACCAACAATTGATTGTCAAGTGGCATTAGATTAAAGAGAATAACATGAGAGGCCCAAATTAAGAGCAAATGATGCCAAAAAGCATACACTACTGACACAATTCAGCCTAATTACTTTAGCTAATTGTTTATTTATGAACATTACCTGGTAGAGTTTTAAACACAGTCGTGGAAACATTTTTCTTTTATTTAACTTTATTTTTTGTACCTTGTTGTGTATTGCAATTTATTGCCCTACGTGAGGTTTTATTGCCAATCATTGTGTTCATACACCACAACAGAAGCTGCATATGTTTATGTCAAGACAAGAAAAACACAAAAGAACAAAACAACAACTTTAGATTACATAAAACAACAATGCTTGTAGGTGTTGCAGTTGGCCTAATGCATATGGGAATCAAATATTGAATATAAAAAGAGCATATTTGAGGGTGCAGATGTTAATCCTATCACTTTCATGGTTAGTTTAATTTATTTGTGATGCTGCAAGTGCCAGGAAATAGGCCCTCATTCATAGGCTACATCATTATGTTGTTTTTTGGCTATATAAAAAAATATTGGGGCACCCATATGGATGGTTGGCCCAAATACTGTAGCATTAGCCTATATTTCTACTTTTACTGTATTGAAAGATTCCAGTTATGTCCACTTGGAGGCAGTAGAAACAAGCTGTAAACTCAACAATGACACAATTCAATTTACAAAATGTTATACTGCAACCGTGTTAGCAAGAGGCTAACATGTGGAGCTGAGGGGAGCTGCAGTGCACAGCTGATCATTCTCTAGAAGTTTGACACAACAAACCCCCAATCACATTACAACTAGTTATTTTATCCTTTGTTGATATAAACATATTGACTAAAGCATGCATTATTTGAACGCTTTATGCAGCAGAGATTAATGGAGCGCTTATCTATTTACTCAGATGTGAAGCGTGCAGCTCTGTAAGTCAAGTATGTGATCCTCTGAGGGCATGTGAGAGTGTGTATCATATACGCAGATAAAAGCCTGTAGCTGTCGGAGGAGAAGTGTGTAAATCTACTGTACATCGAGCCGCCTCTTTAAATGCCTCCCGAAGTATGACCCGGGCATAGATTTCATGTTTGTCAAGGCGGAAAATAATAGCTTTGAAAGTTTTATGTTCATCCATGAAGGATTTGACAAAGAAAAGCTGTGTTAAAATGTGCTGACTGTGGGCGAGCGCCTCCCACCAGGGAGAGGGGGATCCCTTGATTTGTGTCTCTTGATTCAGCGATCACATATCATGAATGGTGGGTGAAAAGAAGCAGTGCTGCAGATGGATCCCTGAGGCACACCATGAAGCAAAGTTTAACATCGTCGGCATTTTCTTGAGTTACACCGGTGTCAAATGCACTCTGAGGAGCCTTGGGATACGCTTTTCAAGTATGCATAAAAGGAACATTCAGACTTAAGCCTTTAACTATTGCTAGAAAAATAGTTGAATCAGGGTAAAATCTATTTATATCGTCACATTCACCATGAAAATAAACGTCCTTGCCCTCTATGATAAGCTAGAAACAACCCCAGGACAGAAAGGTCTATTGAGCCAGGGAGAAAGAGAAACAGGAGATTCATTAGGCTGCAGGAAGCTGGTTCAAAAGTTGGCAAACTCCTGCAGAGAGTTCCACTGAGGTCGGGAGATGTTCTGTAATTTCCGACCCCGAGCTAATCTGTACAGCATGCTGTGTGGTGAGTGTGTGATTTCCACTCGGGGCGAGGGTTGACAGATTCGTTGCATTTGAACTCCCTCATGTCTTCCTTGTCACGTCTGTAATTAAATATGTGCTCCCTGGGAGACAGTGGGGTTCTGGGTAATAAAAAGGCCGCTTTGTGAGCCTCCCCCTCTCTTGCCGCCTACTCCCTCTCTTCTGCTGTTTTAGTTTGTGTTTGTCGGCATAGTGACAAACCCCCAGACACGCTTTACATGGAATTTTAATGCCTGCAAAGTTAATCTCTATATCTGCCAAGAACTATTTCTACTCAAACCGAGCCGCATGAGTTTTTATGCAGCTGAACAATCTTGTCTGATCTTACCTAAACGACTCAAACAGACGTCTTCTTTCATTCAACTCAGAATGCTAAAGAACATGTGGAAATCTTGAGGAGCTCAGCACTGTCTGTCATTTTTTTACACTGAAGGTTAGGTTTCGCCAAAAGTCATTTGGTTTTCAAATGACTTCCCTTCAATGCGATTCCTTTTTCCTTTGTGACATCACAACTGTTGCATTTCATCATGTTTAAAAGTTATTGAAGCAATAAAAAGACCCTGCTTTATTCTTTTAAAGAGGCCCTATTATGCTTTTTAACATTTCCATTTCCTGTAGTGTGTGATATAGGTTTTTCTGCATGTAAATGGTCTGCAAAGACAATAATCCATGTTTTCCCTCCAAACGCCTCCATTGGACTCCTTTGGTTTGTTTCTGTAACATAGTGACATCACTATGAAACCCTCACACTTCTATCAGCTAGCAATCCAACACATTGTACATGATAGGCTAAGGGGCGGGACATCTCTAAGCGGTTGACCAATCACAACAGAGCCAGCCAGCTAACCAATCAGAGCAGACTGGGCTCTGATTTCAGACAGAGGGTGAAAAGAGGTGCTGCAGCACAGGCAGTATGAGAACAATAAAGAGCTTTTTGAACATTAAGGCATGGAGACATGTCCCAGTAGAAGAGCTAAATACAAATATGAACCTGAAAATGAGCATAATATGTTCACTTTGACAGAGAAACCAATCCTCAGAATAGCTCCCATAATACCCTCTTTATGATGATTATGATCAATTTAGACCATTTGTCCACACATGTGGGACAATAAGTGAAAGGCTGTCCTTGTGTTACATGATTTAACAATGGAAGTAAATTACGTTTCAACAATGGGTGCCTTACAGTGCCCCCAGCATACATAACTGGCCATAAATCCACTTTTATCGCAGCTGCATTCCTGCAGATAGATGTCCTCTCTATAAAGCAGTATTAGGTATCGCTGTGCAAACACAAAGCCAGGATATCTCCTCGATCACACGCATTGCTCATACAGTATCTTTGTGATCGGGGGCTGAGGGGTCGTTTCGCGCTGATCGTTTATCTCATATTTCATCTGTCGTTTTCTAACAACACAAGCCAGTTTCTGATTCTCCCCACGCTTCTTTTGTCAGCAGTTCCATGAAGCGGTAATAACCACGGTAAGCTATTGTGTTTCCCCGAGCACAAATTACTGTCTTGAATGCACATTTGCCAATGCTTGAAAATAAAGAAGTGTATCTTAATTTCCATCAGAGTAGAAAATGAGAACTGGTTGCGATGTTGTCCTTTTGACAGCTTTTCCATGATCATATTTCAGGTCTTACGTGTGCCTTCCCTTCAGCATAAATATTACAGTATATGTGCAAGGAAGTGGAATACATTTCCAGCAAACTGCCCAAGCTCAAGCCATATCTCCACTTTCCTCAGACTGGATAATGCACTGTGGTTCCACTCAGCTGCCGTTGAGATTGGAGTTTCGGCAAAGGAAAACCAGTCTGAGGGAAATGCAATGTTTATCATATCTGCCCCGATGCCTGCTGCGTGTCACCAAGCTGACGCTGTGTTCTCTGTACACAAGATCAGGACGTTTATCACACTTGTTATGATGGACTTGGGTTTGTGTTGTCAACCCAGCAAATGATCTGTGACTGTCTCAGAGCCATGAAAATGCACAAACTGTAGTAAAAAGCATGTTTAATACCCCTTTATTCATCTTGAAATAAAGGTTATATAGACTTTTATGTGTTTTATTTAAGAAACATGAAACAAATAGAGGACATTTGCATAGTTTTTCTATTTCTAAGAACATTTTTCAGGCGTAATTTACATATATTTTCCTAAAACATGTCTTTCCCAGAGCCAAGGTCTCATAATAGTGTTATTAAAGGTCTGCTGCATTCCCCTAATAACACTCATTATCATATTCTGGCAATCTGATCCGATTGATGGTTGTGGTGTTGTCAGGTCATGCTCTTAAATGTAGGTTTGTGTTTCCAACTTTGAGAAATATATATTCTGCTGTCTGAACCAATCATTGACTTGTTGTCAGTGCCTCATTCCTGATGTTGGAGCCAATCTCCATCCTCCAGGAGATTCAGCCTCTTTGTATTAGTGTCATTCTCATATTTTTTTCTTAACAATATTCTCAATTATTGCTCTTGGAGTTGTTTTAACCTGTCATTTTTCCAGGTTATCTGATGGAGAGGAGGTTGTGAGCTCAGGCTGCATCTATTCGTTTTTTTCTATGTAAAAATGGTATGTATAATCTTGGTCATAAAAATTGTCTATACAGTTTTTTTGCAGCTTGCAATAGCTCTATATGTTACTCAATTCTTACCATTTGGGGGACAACGTTTTTGACTTAGGAGACTGAAATCTTGCATGGACGTAAAGTGTGTGTGAGAAGGTGTGTGTTTGTTCTCATGCAAAAAAGAGGTGTGGCAGATAGGCCTGCTACAAAAAGGCCCCAAACTTCTAAATTGTTTCACATACAGACCCCATTTACAAGGGAACGCAAACGAAACGCAAACGAACCGAATTCGATATCAAAAAAGTATTCCGTTCACACGGATATGGCTCAATAAACGTGTCCCTTCACACGAGACCGCTCGTGCCGCTGGAGTATGTATATGTAGTACATATGCCGGGCCTGTAAGTGGCGCTGTACTTCCGCCACAAAATACACCAAAAGCAGCGAAGAAGACCCCCGAGCATGGTTGCCATGGTTGCCTTTCTGTTTATTCTCCGCGCCGCAGTGGATTTAGCAACATGTAGCTCATGTAGTTCTCCATGTCCACTTGTTGCTGATAGTTGTGGTAGAGGAGCTGTAGATGTTGCACTAACATCATTCCATCCACCTTGGGACCCGTTATCGTTTTAGGGGTCTGTTTCCGCGGTTTCGTTACGGCCTCGTGTGAACGAACGGGCTATACGAAAGAGAAAAGTAGCGGATACAACCCGTTTCGTTCCCGTGTAAACAGGACCACAGTGGCCAAGTAATTCGTTGTAGACTCTTGCAGGAGTGAACACAGCAGAGTTTCTTTTTTTATTAGTGAAAATGGGTTTTCTTATGTTTTCCGACCAACGTTACTTATCACCTTTTTGAAACAAAGCAATACCCTAGGAGCAAAAATGGTCAGTTTTAATGCCTGAGCTAATCCTTTCCCCTGGATGGTGTTGCCTGGTTTCCAGACTTATGAGTGGCTTCCCATGTCTCAGACTATTTCTGTGATACAAATAAGTGTGGTGTTGTGTGAATAGACAGCTGTTAGCCCAGTTGGGGAATCAATTTATTGAAGACCGTTAAGAGCTTTATAAGAAGGATTAAGAATGGGGACTTCCTGTGCTCCAGCCAGAAACAATGTTTAATCCATTACAAATCACAACGGGAAGTGAAGACCAGAACATTGACAAGCAGCTGCTCAGTTATAAGCCAATTTGCAAAAAAAGAAAAATCTAAAATACACATACGGTACTTCTCCAATAATTATGAAAAATGTTAACTGCTCTGTGTAACAACCTCAGCTTCAATAACAAAACAGATATGTGACTTACTGGGGCAATACATAACAACAAATTAGGCTCAGAGGCTCAGTATTAAAGTGAAATTAAATGGCATACAATCTGATTATCCGGCTACATTTTTAGGGATTACAAAGGCAATTTTAAAATTGTAAAAACATTTTAGAAAGCCAGTGACAATCTCTTCTTCTTGTATTTCCAACCACTGAGCAATTGTATGATCAAAAACAAAAACAAGGTTGTTTTCAAATTCCTCTCATTGTGTTTCTGTGCTCTAATGGGGAAGTTTACCAGTGTGTGTGAGTGTGTGTGTGCTGTAAAGATGTTATTTTGAATGTGTATATGTCAACCCCAGGCCAACATAATTAAAGGAACAGCTGTGAATATTGACACTACTTCAGAAGTCTCTTGAATTTCTATTCTGTTATTTATTGCCCTATCTTTATTGGTTTTATCTGTGTTATATATTTTATATATTCGTGTTGCATTGTTGGAGAAGCCATGGGAATTACGTTTTTCATTGTCATACATGTATCTACACTGTAAATACTATGCATATGACAATAAAGCCTTGAATCTTGAATCTGGAAAGTCTGCAACCTGCGACAGAGGCTGAAATTCCCAAGGCTTCTGGGAAATCTTTACAAACCTTGTCATGACACTTTACCAATCTAATCAAGCGGCACCATTCCCACCTGGACAAACAATATGAGCTTCATTGTTAAAACAAAGCCTGGAGCTGGTGTTTAACTCACCCAGAGGTGTGGTTCTCTTTCTCTTCACCATAATGTAACTGAATGTGGATCTTTGTTTGCGTCCCATTATCTCCTGCCAGATTATTCCACCATGACTCAGGCCGGTTCAGAGCTGTCTTTAATGGACACATTAGGGCCTAAAGCCAACAGTGGTTTTCAACTCTACTGCTCTATAAAATGACTCACAATTACCTCCATTGAGGCAACTGTCAGCACGCTAAGCTCTGGCCTTTTTAATATATAATTAAAGGAGAAGCTTTCAGGGTGTTTACATAAAAACATGATCAGATTTTTGGGGAATGCTGGTCTGGTTGATGAGTGGGAGCTTTGTGTTTGATTCCCCCGAGGCTCCGCTGTGTGCCAGAGACTTGATGGACCGTGGGGGGAGACAGGTCACCTGCATCAACCAAACCAACCCCCTCCTCCACCTCCCCCTCCACCTCCACCCTTCCTCAGGAGGATGAGGGCGGTGGACAGATGAGTGTTGACTAAGTGGTGCTGACACGCCATTCCTCGCCTACGTGTGTTTGTGTGTGTCTGTGTCACTAACAAAGCTTTATATATCAGCTGTTTGCAGCAAAATGCATGATTTTAACTTACAATGGACTATTTTTTACTTTTTGGTGTTGGTACTTTTACATACTGTATGATGAATGAACTGTTTTAGCACACCACAACAGACTGAGTGTGTATTTTGTAAATGAGGACCTTTTTTTTCTGTAGGATGTTCTTTAATGTTCTCCATTTTCCATCTTGATGGTGATGAGGGTTACTCTTATGGTGGTTGTTGCTGGACGTTAAACTTCTCAAAATTCAAGAGAAATTAAGACAAGGAGCTTAGCTCAGGGATACATGATCAACTTCCACACTTGTGAATGGGGCTTTTTTCTACCAGTAGCCCCACAAAACTTAATAAAATGTTATATCGGACAATCTTAGGCATTATTGGACAATCACTGCCTGAAGAAGGGACTTTAAATGACAAAATGCACGTAAAAAACGACATTTATTTTGTGAAATCTTTGCACATTTTGCCGGTTGTTAGTTCTTACGTACCTAATTTGAGTTTAGGGGAAAGAATCAATCAGATCCATGAACATGGGGAAACACTTTGTTCAGAGAATGAAAGATGCTGCAGTGAATGCAAATGTGTGTGTTTGTTCATTCGGAGAGAACTTGAGGAAAAGTGGAACAAAATAGAAGGGAAGATAGGAAGGAAGCAAACATGGAGACAAAAGGATGAAGGAAACTAGAGGAAGGAGACGAAGAAGGTGGTGAGAGCAGAAGGAGGACAGGAGGAAGATTACTTTACCGGACTCTGAGGCTGTCTTTTTGAGGACGACTGGTTGCTGGTGGGGGGTGATACGATGGGGGGTGGGGGGGGTGAGTCGGGGTTAGATGGGGCCTGTACGTGACTCACTGGCCACAGCTGTCCATCAAACTCACCCTGCTGCCAGAGGAATGTAGCAGAGAGAGTGTGTGGTCTCAGAGAGAGCTGATAGATAGATTAGATACACAAGTTACAAATATTTCAAAGATAAAAATGTAATACAAATACAAATGAACATTAGCAGCAAAGAAATTCACAATATAAAGGACATATATCACTAGAGTATCTAAATAATACACAATACAAAGAAAATATTGAATACATTGAATACTCTATTCAATCTCACTAAGCTACAGGAATATATAGAAATATACTAGAGACACTTATTGGCGTTGGATAATATATACAGTACAGTACAATGCACAGATAGCTGTTGTTGTGTGTCGTACAGCTGCGTGTGTAACTGGTCAGAGCAGCAACAAGAGGCTGACTGAGACGCTGCAGTAACACCTGGAGGAGAGGAGGACAGAAAGTAAAGACTATCTCTGCCTCTGCTATGTGTTGTTTTTTGAGTTGCAATCGTACGCCAGCTTTTCCTGCCTGCGGGCCATGTGAGCAGAGGTTATTGTTCAGTCTTCAGTCAGAGCACCTTTCTTCCTCCTCAGGTTCCACCTCAGCACTTTCATTCGTCTGAGAGACTTTTTTTTAAAGTTGCTATTTCTACAGGGTGAAGACTCTAAGACAAGACACACCAGACTCAAATACAATTCTTAACATTTTTTAACAGCTTCATGGGATTAGTAAATTGTCAGTCTAATAATATACTAGGAGAAAAAAAGACTGCTTTATATATCTTCAATCTACAGTAGCACCAGTGATGTAGCTATGAAGTCATTGAAGTCATTGAAGTCATTGAAGTCATTGAAGTCATTGAGGTCATTGAGGTCATTGAGTTCATTGAGGTCATGTCCACTGTAGGAGGGTCATCATTCTCGAAATCCACTTGATTTTGAGTTTGGTTTGAACTCTCTTTTGCAGAAATTACGGCTGTGCCATTGTTAGACTTTGGAGATTTGAAATTCCATATATGTTGATTCCTAAAGTCTCTCTCCTTAATCTTTCTTCTGCTGCCTACATACTTTTCTAGGATGCATTTTTTGCTAAGGAATTGGTTTCAAAAGTGTTGCTTTAGGCTCCTGACAAGTGCCGCTAAATGTGTCACCAATCGGGCCTTTGGTTTCTATGATCAGAATTGAAAGCAAACATGTACAAGTTCTCAAACGTATTACAGATGTTGTGTTCAGACTGTTTGTTACAGTTCTTCCAGTCTCAGTTTTTCACAAGGCACAATTTCTAAGTAAAGGAAATGTTGTCAGTTTTGACAGTTGTGTTGGTTGCCTCTCATGTGGGGTGCATCGGTGGGATTTAGCCCCCTATATTTTTGATATTTTTACCTCCATTCACTTGAGCTACTGAAGCAAAAGGTTCCCTTCTTGTTTATAAAACCACCTGACAAAGGTTAAAGGCAGGGTAGGTAAGAATGGAGAAACCAGCTCGAGTGCGCTAGAATTTGAAAGTACGCAGCCGAAAAAAATCTGCCCCTTCCTTCAAACTTCCTTACAGAGCCCCTCCTCCAACACACACGGACGCGCACATGACCAATGAGGGCACCAGATAAGTTTGTGCATGGAAGGCTGACAGGCAGGTAGGCCATCCAGTTACTTTAGCCGGGCCGGCTCAGATGATTGGTTGGGCTTTTTACAGCGCCACGGCTTCCACAGATGATATTTTTTTATGTATTTTTTGTCAAAGCATTTCATATATTCATTGCTATCGGGATGTTAAGAGCATTTCATGGAATATAACAACAAGTGTTTCTGAAGTGAATTACCTACCCCACCTTTAAGTGAATTACCTACCCCACCTTTAATGACTTCATATTAATGACACAAACATGCTTTTTTGCTAACATGAGTAACCATATAAAAAGCCAGTTAGGTCAGAGGTCACTTTATATGCATTTTATTCAAGCAACAAAAAAAAGAAAGATGAACAAAACAACAGAAAATTGGGCTACTGCCACACAGATTTAATTGTGGATTTTGACCTGAGACAGATCAATGGCTGTTACCTATATAGAAATGGGTACAACATCATTTTACCCCCTTTAATCCCTGCACCTGCCTACTGGCTATGTTTGTAGATTATTTATCTGTGTCTCTCTGTATCCTCTCTGTCGTGCCACCATGTACCGCACTGCTGTTCTTCTCTTATTGAAAGAATGAAACCCGGCAGTGCGTGTCCTCGCTGTCTGGCTGCTGCTCGCCCTCAGATGACCCCCACTGGAGAGAAACTGAGGATGTTTCAACATTTATCTTATTTTCTTTACCGTCTATTCTCAGCAGTCTCCTTTTGTATATAGCTTTCTTGTGCTGTGGCAGAATGAAAAAGCGGAGTTTGATTTCAATTCAAGAAGTCCCAGCATAGTATAAGCTCAATATAGGCTTGTATAATGTACACAGTGATATTGTACCTTAGTAGCCTACCAGAAGGTCTGATTAAAAAAAAAACACCAGAGAGTTAATTACTTCTCATATCTTTTAATTGAACTAATGGAGATGCAATTAAAGCACGACATAACTGACTTCATAGTTTAGAACAAGAAGAAATACAACGGTGCCAGTAACAACGCTCATCTGCCTTTTCTTATTGTGTTTTTCTACTCTAAGTAAAATACTTTTGATAGTTCCTGCCTCAAAATATGACATTGCCTTCATTTTTTGTTTGGTAATGTATGATAATATATAAGCAGCTCTTGGTTTTTGACTCTTGGTGTATGACACTTGGACTTCATTTGCTGCATAAAAAAAAGATAGTGCAGCTCAAATTTGTGCATGTTGTCACGGCCACAGCATAAAAACAACATTTGTGGCTCAGGCTATGACACACAGCATATATTTCACACACCATCCCGAGAAAGTTTACAAATAAATGTTGTTTAGTATCATTTAATTCAAGCCAACTCAAACTATACATGTCTGAATGACTGGCCAGAAAGAACAAAAAGACTGAGGAAGTCTGGGCCAGAAACACCGTAGGAGACCCAGAACTTCCCCGCCCTAAACTAAAAGACCAATGCATAAACTAAATTAGGAAATAAAGCCGTGAAAAATATATTACCAGATCCTCCATAAGGAACAACAGAAAACATGACAAACATAAAGAGTGAAATCCTAAAGGATAACTGAGCTCCTTTTCCTCCAGCTTCCTTTTATATTGGCCATTACGGCCCGTCCACAAAGCTTCAACGCTTCAGCTCATTCACTTTGAATGGGGTGACGTCACGCTTTGCCGAACTGCATTGTGGTCGCGTCGCATTGCTCGCTTCAAAAGTAGAGCAATGTTCTACTTTTGAAGCTTCGACGGAAGCGTCAGCCAATCAAATCATATGCCAGTACAAGCTCTAGCCAATCAAACCGCGTGCTTGTGTGTCCGGGGCGGGAGATTCATGTGATTGGTTTTTGGTCGAGCTTCAGACACGCCCGCCGGCAAGCTTCAACGCACGCCGCCGTGTGGACGTACCGTTGGCGATCAGGAGCACCTGAGGAGAGAGGAGAAAGAACACAAGGGTAACATGTGTAAAGAACTTGAATGCATCAACATAATGTCCAAAGTGGAAAGAAATACCCTGCAGCCAGTTGCAAATGTAACATTTAAAAACTCTACATACAAATGACTTTAAAGCTCTTCATGCAAACAGTCAGTCGAGTGTAGCAGTGTGTCAGTGACCTAGAAATCCCCCAGAGAAGAGTGTGTGTTTTTATGTGTGTGTGTGTGTGTGTGTGTGTGTGTGTGTGTGTGTGTGTGTGTGTGTGTGTGTGTGTTTTCTCTTGTATTTGCTTGAGCCGTGCCAGTTGAAAGCAGACACATCAGCTTGTCTAAAAATCAGGTAAAGGTTTTCTTCCCATCTGTCCTCCGTTTGATTTTCAGAGCGTGGAGGATGATTGGCACCTGCAGGGTTTCTGCTTGTGTGGACATGCATGGCAGTCGGTGTTTGCTGTTAAACACACTCCTGTTCCCTGTCAGTGCGTGTGTCTTAATGTCCGCAGAGATCCATGAAAACAGATCCAGAGATCATCATGTAATGCTCTGCCTCTCATCTCAAATGTATCACTCCCCACAGCATGAGATACGATTATGGATAGTGATTATGAAGGATTTAACACACTCAATAAGGAGCAGTTTATTTGTCATTTTGCCAACATCTTTATGGTGTTGGCCGCTGATGCTCTCAGTCTGCTCAGTGTTTATGTGATTGTTATTTTATGGGTGCTTCGGTATGGCTCTATATTATTATTGTCAACCCTTTTTTACTGCAGTATATAATTATTTCCACCAGTCGACATTCAGCATGTTGTGTTTTAGTGCTTGTTTTAACATTTAACTGTTTTATACCTGTATAAGTTAAAATGATGTCAAAATAATCAGAAACTACAAATAATGCCCGTTCCCTTTGTATTCATTTATTATTTTATGTTTTTGGTTATATCTCAGGGGTTCATGGTGTACCAATCAGAGGGTCGGTGGTTCGATGCCCAGCCACTGAAGGCAAGGCAAGTGTATTTATATAGCACTTTTCAACACAAGGCAATTCAAAGTGCTTCACAAAAATGAAAGATATTAACCCTTAGATGCATAAGTGGGTCTTTTTTGACCCGGTGATGTGTTTTTTCTTGAAGTATCTTTGTAATTACATTTTTTTATCATTTCATATTCCAGCTATTCCTCAAAAAACATGTTTTGGATATCATGCCATTCACATTTAAAATTTACATTTTAAGAAATTGTAGTTTTTTGTATTACTACCCAAAGCTTCCATACGTGGGTAAAAAATGACCCCATGCATTTCCTATGGGATCCTCTGGGAACCTTTGATTCTTATCACCTGTTGCTGTCAGGAATACATTCACTGTGGACCACACAGTCACATCACACGTGACACCTCTCAGGAAGATTATTTTACACAGCAAGATCTGATACCTGTCAGTTTAATAATAATAATAATAATACATTATATTTGTATAGGGCTTTTCAAGGACTCAACATCTCTTTACAATATAAGGGAAGGTTAGGGTGGGGGGTGTAGGACTATCAAACTTGATCAACCGGCATGGATTGATGGGGGGTGGGCTATGAGTAGACAAGAGGAGAAGACATGAGTTTTGAAAAGGGACTGGAATACTGTGAGGGTCTCAGAATAGCGGAGATCTTTACATCAATATGTACTAAAACGTTTTTTTAAATAGTAAAAAAAAGTCTCAAATTATAAATTGTGAAAAATTAAATATAAAATATTTCTAGTGTGAACCAACATATAATGCTAAATATTATACAAGTGATTTTTCTTAACCCAAATGGCATAAAAACACATATTATTCTAATACGGGTCTTTTAGACCCACTTATGGAAGAGTGTAGGGTCCAGTCACTCGTGCATCTAAGGGTTAAAGGAACAGTTGTGTGCTTCTTTGCCTCGGGAGTTGGGACAGAGTGCTAAGGCTTCCTCTCAGAGTTTCCTCTCAGTTAAGAGACCCCACTAAGTGCTCCACATGGAGGAAAGGATCAATACCTAAGCACAGCCCAGCAGCTGCCCTGACAGAGTGTATTTTCCACCCATGTCTAATGCAGAAGAGAGCAAAATCAAAATGTCAACTGTTAGGAGGTGCGCCACATGACAACCGTTTCTGTCATTTTTTTATTTTTGACAAATGACTTAGTTTTGTTGGTCACGTTGCTCTGCAGATTTTCCCAGAGTTTTGTTACAGCTGAGGCTGATATCTTCACTACAGCTGGATCTTGAGTTTCTCATGCTGATCGCTTCCAGCTGGCCTGTTTTCAATAGAGCAGTGTCCTCAGCAGTGCAGATCAGACGATACAAGAGTAGAAAGATAAGAAATACAAAGAAATGTTGGTTCTATGTTTTGTGTGTTTTTATGATAGAATAGAAACAAGTGATGTCAGTCGGACTGAAAGTATAGAATTTGTTTTGTTTGATATTGAAGCTTTTATATTGATATAGTCTTCTTATTTTTCAATATGTTTAATTCTTCTGAGTTTATGGCTTTAACCCTCCTGTTGCCTTCGGGTCAAATCTGACCGATTTACTACTTTCATCAATCATAACTTTTTAGTTTTACATTCGATTGCTTTAAGGCTTTTTGATATCCTTCACAGTAGACATTTGAACATATTAAATTTCTGATCACCACTTTCATTGCATTTTGGATAATTTAGTCAACTTTGTAACACTCATGGTGTTCCCGGTCAAAGATAACCACCATAAAGAAAAGGAATTAGTAACCATCCGGATCAGATCACACACACACACACACACACACACACACA
>NW_011370184.1:529771-531149 GCF_000735185.1 Notothenia coriiceps
CACAAACACACACACACACACACACACACACACACACACACACACACACACACACACACACACACACACACACACACACACACACACACACACACACAGGACAATTTGACACATTTCCCGCTCTTATGTGCCCATCCCCCCACATGGATCGCACCTGGCACACGCAATACATGTTCGGTGTCTATTTCCTGCAGTTGTTCGTATACCAGTAGTCTGATACAATCTGTACAGTTTGAAAGGGTGTTAAATGAAATGTGGTGATGATTAATGGTTTTTGTGTTAATGTAATAGCAGTTAAAACAGGACCGGTCAAAGTAAGGGGGGGGGAACGAAGACAATAGGAGGGTTAATCCTGCCAAGTGTTTGTTGTTGTAACACTGGCTTTAGCCACAAGAGTAAACAACAGACGAACACAAAGTTATTCTAAAAAATCTTCATGGCAACACTTTTCACAGATGTAGATAATAAATAAGGAGCTTATAAATATTAAGAAAACAATTTAAGTCCAACTTGGAAAATGGATTACTAGAATTTGTTTTTCCTCGCTTGCCTTATGGCTTCCGTATAATTGGATTGGACATTTAAAACTGTGAAGAATAAAATAACTCTGGGTCTAGAGGCCTAAAAACTATTACAACCTTGCCAAAACAACATCAACTTCCAAAATGAATTCAGAGTTAAACCAGTGCCTCTCAGATTAAGATCACCAACAACTTAAAGGTCCCCTGTTATACTCTGTTTCATCAATATATTATAGATATATACAAAACATGTCTCTGAAGTGTTTGGCTCCAAACACCAAACAGATCATTGCAGCATTACCCATAATCCCCTCTGTTTCAGCCCTGTTTCAAAAGTGAAGATTCTCTGTCTGTTACTTTAGATGAAAATAAGGAGCCCCTCCCCACGCCACTCTGAGAGAGATTTGGTTAAAAATAACACAATGGTGCTCTCGGAGGAGATTCAGGTGATAAGGTGGGAGGGGGGGGGGTGTTACCATGGTTGGTGATTGGCTAATGGTTACACATGACAAAACATCGTTATGACATCATAAAGTGGCCAAAATCTGATCAGCTCATTTTCAGACAGGTTTTTATAGAAATGGATCAGGACAAAAAGAGAGGGGGTCTTTGTTACTGAAACTTTCAGAATGTCTTTACACAGAGGGGAGACTTGTTGATGTAGAAGAGACATGGAGAAGAGGGGACACATGTTGATGTAGAAGAGACATGAAGAAGAGGGGACACATGTTGATGTAGAAGAGACATGAAGAAGAGGGGACACATGTTGATGTAGAAGAGACATGAAGAAGAGGGGACACATGTTGATGTAGAAGAGACATGAACAAGTGGATTTTGCACAATAGGTGACCTTTAAA
>NW_011370184.1:531169-536895 GCF_000735185.1 Notothenia coriiceps
TGGTGATTGGCTAATGGTTACACAAGACAAAACATCGTTATGACATCATAAAGTGGCCAAAATCTGATCAGCTCATTTTCAGACAGGTTTTTATAGAAATGGATCAGGACAAAAGAGAGGGGGTCTTTGTTACTGAGACTTTCAGAATCTCTTTACACAGAGGGGACACATGTTGATGTAGAAGAGACATGAAGAAGAGGGGACACATGTTGATGTAGAAGAGACATGAACAAGTGGATTTTGCACAATAGGTGACCTTTAAAGCAGGATGTGTAGCATGCAGAGCTGTTGCATTGCGTTGCATCCCATCATGCAGCCTGTCACTCTTCTGCAACACATGACAATCAAACACAAAACGCCCCCTTCAGCCACACTAAGCTGCCTGTTACACAACACAGAAGACGCTTTAGGATCAGTGACATGTGAGCCGTGCACAGGGCAGATGCATTCAGTGCTCAGAGACACCGTGTGGTGAGTGTTGGGTGTCGTGAGTGCGGTTGCTCTTGAAGGGGGCATCCCAGTCCAATTACTGGCATCTCAGCCAGTAATTGGACTGAGCCTTTTCATTCCCCCCCCCCAAGAGACGAGTCCGATCCAAACGGCCTGTGGTCGGGAGGAGAGATGGGCTCCCCCCCCCCCCGCCCCCCTGGGCTCAGGGCTCAGACTAAAAATAAAATATCAATAAGTCTCAACCAGACATGATGGTGTGGTTAGAGTCAGAGGAGAGACATAGGGTGTTGCATGTGATCAGATATATATAAATAGCAACAAAAGGGAATTGATATATTAAACATTTTGTAATAAAGAAAGTAAAATATTGTCACCTATACAAAAATCTGAAAATTAATAAATAAATAAAAAAGATATGATACAAAAAAAAGGCAAAAAATTAACACAAACAAATTAAAAAGGGAAATAGATATATAAATACATCTTCACTGGAGGTAGAAACATTTGCATGAACAATGCCAGGATTTCAACACATTTCTCAAAATATAAGATCAAGAAGTCTCAACCAGACATGATGGTTTGGTTAGAGTCAGAGGAGAAACATAGTTTTAAAAACAGTTAAAAGGGTGTTGCATTTGATCAAATATATATAAATAGCAACACAGGGGAAGGGAAGTATTAAACATTTTGTTATAAAGAAAGTGAAATATCGGCACCTATACAAAAATCTGAAAATGTATAAATAAATAACAAATATATGGTACAATAAAGAAGTAAAGAAATTAACAAAACATGCAAATGTAAAAAGGAAAATAGATATACAAATACATATGAATTGGAGATAGAAAAGTGTGTATGTACAACGCCAGCATTTCAATACATTTCTCTTGCTTCTTATCTTAAGCATAGACAGCTAAACAAACGTTACTGCTCCAAACAATGTATGAATGTCATCAGTTTGAGTGATTTCTCTGTTGTAAAGTTGAGGTTTGTTCTGTTCCCAGCGGCCTGTTGATTTCATTTTAATTACAATTATTTTCCAGCATACAAGTAATAATCTTTCCTTCATTTTTGTGGTCGAATCTAAGTAGGCGTACCATTAAACAGAGAAGCGAGGAGAACGTATCTTTTATAATTAATTACCAGATTAATTAACACACACATCAAACACAACAGTGAATGTATTTAGGAGAAGGGGAGGAGAGTTCATTTAATCATTACACAGAAATGCAGTCAATTATTCATACCATATGCAAATGGTGTATGTATGTGCTTTGTAACATACATTATGTGTCATATACATTCATTTCATGCTTATATATATTCATGAATCACACAGATGTTCATTTGCAAACATATCTAAAGCTATGCCAAAGGCTATAGAATAATTACAGTAGAATAGACTTTGATGGCAAAATCTGTTTTTCTACAGCCAATTAATTTATAATGCATTGTATAAAACACTACCTAATCATCTGGTAACCGTATGAAATGATTATGAATGATCTGAATCAAAGTCATCAAAACTTAATATTAAATGATAATTGGCTGTATGGAGGACACAATCTCTGATTAACATTAAACAATCTGCAAATAAATGAAACAATCTACATAGCAAGATAACAAAATACATACATTGAACCAACCCTTTAAGACAGGGGTGTCAAACTCAAGGCCCGGGGGCCAAATCCGGCCCGCGACTTCATTTTATGTGGCCCCGCAAGAGCTTGCAAAGAATATAATACGTTTATTATACGGTTACATGCCGCTTTACAGAAGCACGTTGCCAATAAACTACATGTCCCACAATGCATCTTGTTTTGTGACCTGGGCACAGAAGAGACTTGCTATTATTTGGCCGAGACTTCTGCTTTCAGACGTAGTTATTACCCTATCCGATAATAATCCAATGCAGAGGTAATAATGTAATATAATACATTATTTTATATTTTTATATAGTCTTAAAGTTACAACCGGCCCTTTGAGTGCAACCATAATGCTAATGTAGCCCGCGATGAAATTGAGTTTGACACCCCTGCCAGTTTACTATTATTATTATTATTATTATAGTATGTCGTGTATGTTTATGTCTAAGTGTATGGTTACCACACTGAGGAGTAAAACCTCTAAAAGTTGTCCACAAATATATAATAATATAACTATAATTTCTGAAAAAGGCTTTCTGGTTTCTGGTAAATGATCCTCAAACTGGAGAAAGGAATAATTTGCATGGGACTATTTTCAGATGCGGATTAATACATAATTGATGTTCTTGTGAGTTAACCCAGAATTAGCAGACAGTTTAGGTGTCAATGACTTCAGTGTCCCTGTTCATGATAATGAACAAATACGTTTTAAAGTAGAATCAATGAATCAAAGATGTATATTAGGTTCAGAGTCCACAGCCACCCTAATTCTAACTGTGTAGATCCTTGTTATTTCTCACAGATCCAGTTCTGTACAGCGAAACATCCGTCATCGTTCCACTGTCCGACTCCTGTGGTCTTCTGAATATTTTCTCCACAGTCCTGGTTCCCGTTGTAGCTGTTGGGCTGCCCGGGCTGCCAGAACCTGACGGACAGATAACAGGGAGGCAAAGGCTTCTTACAATCAGAGATGGCAAAAGTACACACATCCTTTACTCAAGTAGAAGTACAGATACTCGTGTTTACAAATACTCTGGTAAAAGTAGAAGTACTGACTAAACTTATTAAGTCAAAGTAAAGAAGTATGGGCTTTGAAATGTACTTAAGTAAAAAGTAGCCATAACTACCATCTGTTTTAAAGAGTACCTGACCTCCCTTTATATTAATAGAACAATAATGTCATTGTTAGCTAATGAATGTTTCCATGCTTAACAACGGCAACATGAAAACGTTTTCATTGGTCCCTCTTCTTTAGAGAAGACCAGGAAATGATGGATACACGGATCGTGTTCAGGCACGCAAGAGCCGCTTTCACACCAAGTAATTTGCCCTACTTAGTTCCTAGCAATTATTCCCAGCAATTAGTACCCCCATGGAACTATGAGCCGATCGCGTTCACAAGGGAATAAGTTCCCTGAGTGCCACCCGAAGTCCCCGGCCGGAAGTCCCCGGAGTTGGGGGCTGGCTTCAGTAGAAGCTGCTGGGACTCCCAGCAGCTTCTACTGAAGCCTTCCGAGTAAATCACCAGAACGCCGACACCTCCTCATCTCCACCGTTCCCATGTTTTTTTTTGTGTTGCCATAAGTTATTCTCTCTCCGTTGGTAAGCGGGGCTAATGCTAATGCTAATTATGCTAATGCCAGCAAATACAATGGCGGCTTAAAAAAACTTTTCTGAGTTTTACGGGGCATGGATTGCAATTCGCCCAGCCAATCAGAAATTGGAACTTTTTTCTCACCAGGAAAGTCCCACCTCTCTAGCAGGCACTAAAAATGGGGGAAAAAGTTATCTGAACTAAGTTCTCTTTTTGGTGTGAACGCAAAATTCCAGGCACTAACGGAACTAAACGGGAAAAGTACGGGTAAAATACTCAGGTGTGAAAGCTCCTATAATAATGATCACGCCACCAAACGCAGATTAAAACTAAAGTTACCAGCCTGTTTTGAAAATGTAAGAAGTAGGAAGTACAGGTATTTGTGTTCAAATGTGAGAAGTAAAAGGTCATCAGAAAAACAAGTCCACACATCTGCTTACAATAAAGATATGTGATCGTATGTAATCATTATTTTTTTGCCCCCATCATTACCCCTTTATATTTTAAAACTCATTCACACAAGGTCTCAGTTTGACAATCCTTCCTGAATGTGATGGATATGCATTAAAACTGTCCTTCAAACTTTACATTACCTCATTGTTTCACAAAGGATTAGAAACAAAACATATTTTGACAGATATTGTGTGCAGTTTGTGTAAGATTATTATCAAATGAAGTCTTTCTTCAACGAAATACTGGGGTAAAACCATCACTGATCTTTGTTCTAAAGATACCAGACTACTGTATATTAACAAACAAGACTATTTCTGCAAATGTATTTTCAATGATTGTGATAAATGATACTAGGTATGAACATGGCAAAATCATCCAGAAACTCCTTCAGCGCAGATTTTGCAAACCTGCTGCACTAAAAAGTTTCCTTAATGGACTCTGGTGCTCAGAAACACTTCCGCACTTGCCCACAGGGACTGCCGAAATCCAAACAAAATGTACACTTCTCAAAACAGAAAGCTGTTTGGCAGACAGGCTAACACAAAACACTGGGATGGCGATGCTCAGAGGGCCGACACCAAATTCCCCTGTGTGTGTGGTGCTGTGTAAATGTGTGTGACGATTAAAAAAGACTTCATTCACAATCTTTCTGTTGAACTTACTTTGTGGTGACGTTGCGCCCATCCACCCACATCCAAGTCCCCTCCTTCAGACTGTCAGTCAGACCAATCCAGGCATTTTGGTCTTTCTGCATTAACATATTGAGAAATTCCTGTAAGTGTAACAGAAAGAGAAAACTGGACACATCAATATGCAACTTTATTTCAGTCAAAACTGTTATGGACCCTTACGAATGTTACATTTTATTAAACACAGTACAGTTTCCTACTCTCCAGTTTCTTCTATATGCAAAACTCTCAACCCCATTATTACATTAACTGATTGTTCAATTAATTGGACAACATAGCATGTCAACCTCATATGGATCCTCCTTAAAGCCAGTCATTGTTCTTATCTTTGTGCATGTGACTTCTTCTCAGCCACATCGCTCCGTCACCCCTCCATTATTGGTGCAAATAAACACAAAGGGATAAAACCCACTTTTAGAATCGGCTCCGAAGCATTCTTCAAGCTGCCTCTGCTCTGTTAATCCTCCAGGACAACAGACACATGTTTTAGATATGACCCAGTTTATTCTTCCTCTTTTTCTCCCTCTTCCTCACCTGTTCCTCCAGGCTGTCTATGACCACCAGGTCCGCTCCCTGGTCGATGCACTCTTGTCTGCTTGACGTCCAGTTTTTAAAAACCGATGAGACAAAGTAGCAGCTGATGTCGAACTTGCTCCAGCCGGTCTGACAGGGCCGGGCTGCAGATTGAAAACATGGAGAGTAGAAAAACATATTTTAGGGTCACGTATTATGCAAAATCCTCTTGTTCATGTCTCTTCTACATCAACATGTGTCCCCTCTTCTTCATGTCTCTTCTACATCAACATGTGTCCCCTCTTCTCCATGTCTCTCCTACATCAACATGTGTCCCCTCTTCTTCATGTCTCTTCTACATCAACATGTGTCCCCTCTTCT
>NW_011370184.1:536962-545627 GCF_000735185.1 Notothenia coriiceps
AATGAATGCATAACGATGTTTTTGGCTTGTGTAACCATTAGCCAATCAGCAACCAAGGTAACCCCCCCCCCCACCTTATCACCTGAATCTCCTCCTAGAGCAGGGGTTCCCAAAGTGGGGGTCGCGAGATGATTACAAAATTAAAATAAAAAAAATAAAAAAAAAATAGATTAATTTTTTCTATAATTTTTTTATAAAAAAATCGTCGACAGGGGGTTGCCAGTCTCTGGCACTGTTATTTTGGGGGTCACAGGCTGAAAAGTTTGGGAACCCCTGTCCTAGAGCACCATTGTGTTTTCATCACTTCTCAGAGAGGCGTGGCCAACACTCCAGAGACATGTTTTGTATATATCTGAGAACTATAATATATTGTTCAAAAACAGTATAATAGGGGACCTTTAAATTACCAATAGGCTGATACTATAACTGAATTCATTATTTATGAGAAACTCACCTGTTATTTTGTCGATCTTCTTCAGCAGCTCCCCCTTTTCTCTCCGCAGGATATTGTGATTGGTTTCCAGCTGATTGTGTTCCCTCTGCAGAGATTTAAACCTGGTTTCCAATTGTTCTACGTATTTCCGTACTGTATTGTAGGACTTAGTGTAGTTCTTTTGCAACTGGTCCTGGTTCCTCATCACTAAAGAGTAATTGCTCTGTAGCTGATCCCTGTTTGCTGTCAACGTTACAAACAAAGTCTGCAACTCATCCTTGTCTCTTTGGAGGCGACTGTAATCGCTCTTCAGCTGCTCTTCACTTGCTGTCAGGTTATTCTGAATAGTCCGGAACTGATCGCTCTCTTTTTTCAGATCGTTAAAACCGGCTTTGAACTCATCCCTGTCAGCAGCCACAGAGTTGTAACTGCTTTGCAACTGGTCGTGGTTGGTCTTCAGTGAAGTGTAATTGCTCTGTAACTGATCTCTGGTTGCTCTCAGTGTACTAAATGAACGCTGTAACTGGTCTTTTTCTCTCTGCAAGATATTCTGTTTGATGGTTAGCTGCTGCTGTTCCCTCTGCAGAGCGTTATACCTGGTCTGCAATTGCTGTTTGTCTCTCCTCAGTAAATCGGAGCTGACCTGAAGGAGATTTTTACTCATACTTTGTATATTGTAGCTTCTCTGCAACTGGTCCTGGCTCTTCTTCAGTGAAGTGTAATTGCTCTGTAGCTCATCTCTGTCTGCTGTCAGCGTAATGAACTCAGCCTGCAGCTCATCCTTTTCCCGTTGCAGGCGACTGTAGTTGGTCTGTAGCTGGTGTGTTAGATCATTTTGATTAGTCTGAAACTGATCGCCCTTTTGTTTTAAGATGTTGTAACTTACTTGTAACTGGTCCTTCTCTGTTTGCAGATTGTTGAAACTGGCCTTGAACTCATCTCTCTCAGCAGTCACAGAACTGTAACTAAGTTGCATCTGGTCGTGGTTCGTCTTCAGTGAAGTGTAAGTGCTCTGTAGCTGATCTCTGTTTGCTCTCAGCGTGCCAAACTCAGTCTGTAACTCTTCCTTTTCTCTCTGCAGCTCACTGTAATTGCTTTGTAGCTGCTCTTTACTTGCTCGTAACATGTCCCTTTCGTTTCCCACTTTGTTGAAACTGACCTTGAGCTCATCTCTTTCAGCAGTCACAGAATCGTAGCTCTGGTGCAACTGGTCTTTTTCTGTCGTCAGGTTAGTCAGTCTGGTCTCTAACTGTTTCCTCTCTGCAGCTGAATTATTATCACTGCTCTGCGGTCGATCTTGAACGTATCCGGACTGCATTGGGTCTCCTGACGCTGGATGGCTGAATATCTCATCTGTAAAGTGCAAATAAATTAAAATGATTTGCTTAGATTATTGGATTTATGGCTTTTTGTCTATTTTCTACATAATCATTATCAGGTTTCTCAAAGTTTAATAGCCAGATGGCAGTTACAAAATATATAAATGTTTACATTTCACCATGGACGCGGGAAGGGGTGGTGCTGAGGGGGCTGCAGCACCCTCATCCACGAGGCTCCAATAGCACCCCCAAACGCGGCGCACTCTACAGTGTACGCGTGCCACAGTTTCGCTGGTCACAGTTTTGACGAGCTCGTCACAGGCTCCACTAGCCCCGCCCCCCGCACCCCCAACTCAGAGTGACTTGCCGCGACCCTGCATTTCACTTACAGTAAATAAGTTGTCCGATGTTTCCAGCCAGCAGGACGGCACACAGTAACCCCAGACACACAGACACACATCTAGACGGCTGCTTTCTCCTCTGGAAATCCACTAAATCAGAAGAAAACAGTTAAAAGAGAGGGAATAGAAACACATCATATATCTTTACACCATATATAAAAGCTTTTATAAACTGCTTATACAGTAGAGCACAAATTAGATTTACATGGAAAAGATTATTTATTGTAAAAGTAAGTTGATCAAAGTCAACTTTATTGTCAATCTTTCAGTTTGTGCGTACAGACAGAGAGATCGAAAACCGTTTCCCACAATCCCGAAATACAAATATGTTCAATATGATGAATAGCTAAGTTTACAAAAGCACTTCATATTTAGATTTTCAATATGTTTTTAGGTCGATAATGTACCTTTGGTGACGAGGCCTTCCATTGAGTGGTACCTATCGATATATACGTTGTCATTAATTTCCATTAAGTCCATTCTGCTAAATATTCCTGTACAGAGAAGACATGTATAGATGTTTGCAAAGCTACACATACACACTTATTTAGACATAAGAGTTAGGAGACATTTTTTACAACATTTTCTAATCAGTGTTTATAAGTATGCTCCAATGAATTATGTGTGCTCACTCGGGCATGACTAAATGCTTTATATTCACAAGTGTGCTTTCTAGTCAGATGTGATATTTACATAAAAATCCTGCTTAATTCATGCAAATATTCCCGGTAACACGGGTACGCATTTAAATGAATTGCAAACATCGAGCCAACATCTATAATCTCATTTGCTTTTGGAGTGCACAAATTAACATGGCTTAAGTTATTCCAAGTAGAAACATTTCAATTAGATGATTTAATATCATGATAATAATAATAATGTGAACAAGCACTACAAGCTGAATCTGCAAAACACTCACTTAAGGTAAAATATGACATAGTGGAAATGGGAAAAAGCCTCTAAAAGTGCACTTACCTTGGATCTGTGGAAGTCAGAAGAAGTCCGTATCAGTACGACTGCATTCACATGAAGTTGCTGCTGCTTATTTATTACAGAAACGGCAAAAATGAAAGCTAATGCAGCGATATTTATTGTGCACAAACAGGATGCTCTTCTCGTCCTGTCATCAAACGTTTGACTTCAACGTATCTCTGATTGGTCTGGAATAAACTTGACCTTTATGTTCACAGTCTCAGTTCAGATTTCAGGTCATTCTCGGCCAAAATCATTCAAACAAACAGACTGGAAGTCACCATTCAGGTTCAGTTGCCGCTGAGTGGTTATCTCCCAGGCCCCACACTTTCATCCTCTGTGCTTTCTGTTCCCTTTTCCCACGGATTAACTTCCTACTGAGGTCAAATGACAGAGTGTTGCATGACTGAGGTACAAGGTAAGTCATAATGCAAATATTAGCAACAAAATGTGCAGACTCAGCCTTGCTGTGCTTGATTTCAGTTATTTAGCCACATAAACATGAAATGATCTGTGTTACTTTTCGAGGAGATTTATTTACAGTATCATCGCCTATGGTGGCCGACAGGTGCAAACACACTACAACATCTCAAACATTTCCATTAGGAGAAATGTATGGCAGTTTCAAAAACGATGCAAATATATACACAAATGTCCCAAAACTCAGCATTTAGAAAACATTTACCAACTTGACAAAGCAAACAAAGCATTTACTGGAAGCGCAGCAAATACTAAACATTGGCAAGAAGCTCAAAACACAACTGGGACTACGCAATCGTAATATACTACCTTGTACTTTGGCTGTAGAGTGACGCCTACATTAGAATGTCCGCTTATCGTCGCTACAAGTGGGCGTTCCCAATCAGCGAGTGAGCTGTCGTGACCGAAATTCACCTGTTTTAGCACTTTCATTGGTTCTTCTGCACTGCTAATCCAATTGGCGCCCCATCTCGTAAAGTCCTATTACGGTTAGTCTCTCGTCTCAACCCGGCCCAGAACGATACCCCCTTTTATGTGTGTGTGTTGTGTGAACGATTACGATTGTGTGTGTGTGTGTGTGGCCGTTGCGATGTTGGTAGATGTCCCGTGTGTGTTGTGTGTTAACCCGTCTAACGTGTCTATAGTCGCTATCCGTCGTCGCCGTTAAACGTTGAACCTTTATATTGTGATAAAGTTAAACACCCCTATTCTCCTGCCTTTTTTTAGTTTTAAGAAATGCCATTTGCTACATTGACACACGTCCTGTCTTTGCGTATAAACAGCGTGTAGACTTACTTGTCCGTTACGTTAGAGGACTCGTGATGATTACATGTTACCCCCGAGTATTTTTGAATAGCGTCAGCCCCCGGTCTGGGTGGTAGAGTTGCGTGCAGCCGGTCACGGATCAGTTGTTTACAGATTTCGCTTATAGAAAACACAAAATAACAAGCGTAACGTAAAGTATTACTATTAAACCGATGTTACCTTACCCTACAACATAAAAAGAGAATGACATGTTTGTCTTTCGGTTGTGCTTGTTGCACATAAAAACAACAATTAATAAACAATTTCAATAATTTCATTGGCAACAATCTTGAATCAATGAAAATATTAAATCATTGAATTATTTCCCATCCGATCAAAGAAAAAACTCCCCTTGGTCACTTTTATATGATAATGATCTCAATGAAAAATATTTCATTGAACGGCGTTGTGACCGACTTTACATTCAAAATGGCGGAATAAATTGTACACAGTCATACTAAGGAAGAACAAAACAACGTCTAAGACGACATCGTCGATCGATCGATTACAATTAGATTAGATTTCCACGTAAGAGTTATATAACTGTTCCCCCCTTTATGAATGTTAATCACCTTTGTCTGATTGAGATCGGCTGTCATATTTAGGAACTCCATGTTTTTTTGGAAAAGCCCGTCCCCGACACACCGTAGANGTATGTACATTCTAGAGCAGGGGTTCCCAAACTTTTTCAGCATGAGACCCAAAACAGAAATGTTGTGGTCCTAAGGGACCCAAGCTCAAAAAATGTCATGATTTTCCATAATATCTACAGTTATAAACAAAGAATGCAACACACCATGAATTTAAAATGTAAATGAAAATATTTATTTAATTATAAAAGTGCATCGCAGCAATTAGGCTTCTCACCATAACACGTAAAAGTTGAAACACCGCTCTATGCCGCTGCAGAATGTAGTGGATTCGCGGTCCGTTCCGGGGCTCAGTCAGCATTTCATCCAACTTTGCATTAACGAAACAATTTCACAACAGACCCTGACAAACTCACAAACACACAAATCAAATGATTAAAATGAGTGACTTACTTTTCCGCCGTCAAAACACTGCTTCTTGAACGACTCTTCTTTGCAGAGGAAAAATCCTTCGATTTGTCCCGATGCAGAGGATGTTTTGTTTGGAGATGCCGGTCCAATTTATTCATTTTCAAGCTTTCGTTACTGAGCACCTCTCCACATAAAACACACTGAGGCCGCTCCTCTCCATTTCTAACAGCTTTTGTGAAGCCAACGTTTAAAAACTCCTCTTTGTATCGTCTTTTTGCCATCATTTACGATCGCGATTAATCAACAGACAATAAACAATAAATAGACGGCGCGAAAACTTTCGCGGGGGACGCGTCAGAGCTGATACAAATACAATCTTTTATTTTTAGTTTATTTGTATTTAGAAAATCAAATCATTCAATATACAATGCTATATTGCATAATTTCATTTTCAAAATAAAAAATAAAATACAAAGATTATAAATAAATTGTATTTGCAACGCAGCCATCAGCTCTGACGCTGTGTGTGTGTAGCAATGCATTTAACTGGCGACCCAATCAAAACGGGTCCGCGACCCATTTTGGGACCCTGAGTTTGGGAAAGGCTGGTCTAGAGGTTTCATTTTCCAGGGTATTGTCCGTTAAATACTTAAAGAAGGTATTTTCCAACTCATGCAGGAAGTGTGGCAGCCGATCACGTGGTAACTGCCGCAGTCTGTGTTCAAATCATAGGTTCAAACACTTTTGAATGGGCCGCGATGTCGTCATTATGTCCATTATGTCCACCCGTGGTAAACTGTGCCAGGGTCATGCCAATAGAGTGCAGCAATGTTTTTGACGCCTCAATGGCAGACTCATCTGCTGCGCTTCGCCTGAGGCCTTCGAGTGCTCTAAAAACTGCAGCCTGGTCAGGATCCACTGCTGTATGCCAGTCTTTTGTGTTCCAGAACTACCCTAAGCTCTCCTGTACCGGGTGTACTGGGTTCACAGAGAATCCCACTTCATCTTGAGCTCTTTCTCTGAAGCACACAAATAAACAATTTAAGCATCGTGGCTAGTTAGCATGTCCAATTCATATCTAGTGCCAAACAAGTAACAACACAACACAAGGTTGAAACAACAAATTATATTTAACGTTAACGTCACTGTACGCTGGAAAACAATAACAAACCAACAGTTTCTGCTAAAGAGCTCAATTGTTGAAAAAAAAGAGAATCTTACCTGATAAACCACGTTGAGTTTCAATCTCTCACCAGAGTCCGGTTTTCACTATTCGGTTCGCGTACCGTTTCTCTAATTTCGAACAGAGCTGGCCTCTCCTGGATTAAGCTGATGAGTTGGTCTTCGGTTCCTTAATTCCAGATCGCCATGATGAAAAATAAACTCTTGCGTCCAGGTGAGATGAAAATAAAAAAGAATAGCCGTCTGTGTGTGCCTTCTTAAATCGTTTGTTTACGTCCCTCACTTCCGTTTCGCTTCTCATGCACTGATTCGCTAGCTGAACAGCCAATCAGAGTCATTTATTTGACCGACAGCCTTGGGCCGATTGCCTACGGATTCGACATGTCGAATCGGTAGGTTTTCGGGCAAAAAGGTGTCGACATGGCCGAAACGACTCGACGGTGCGGGACGCACCAATCTGAGTAGGGCGACAGGACGCTCATCGTCGGCCTGACATCCATCGACGGCCAAAATCAGGCCTTAACATTGTAGGCTCTTATAATCTACTAATCCAAATGGGGAGACATGAAACCCTGAAAGTACTATAATGTTATACTTCTTCACACAGCACAGAGGAGTTGGTGGCCCCTTTGACACTGGAGAACAGAGTTCATATTTGGTCTCATGCACATAAACTTGACCTCAACCAATAGAGGTCATGACAAATATAAACTTTATATAAGTTTGTCTGAAAGCTCCCAAGACATTTAGTAAGTTGGGTAAAAATGTGAGGCAGTGGTGGTAAATGTCCTTGATCATGAAGTGGAAACCAGGTCAATGAGGCAATATTTTAAAACGTTATTAATGCAGTTGTGTCCTCTGGGACGAGCAGCCTTGCTCTGAAATGGCTTGTTTTTTTAGCTGCATTGCTTTGTCCTGTCCTATAAGAAACAGAACGTATGATTATTTTCACCTTACTCGTGTTTGTAATCATCGCTATCACTCATCCTGCTGTATATGTATGAGTGAGTGTTTTGTTCTGTCATTGGGGAATTGTGGATATGTTGTCTGATCTTGAGGTGGACATTTATAGCTGTGTGTTGTCGTGAATGAAAGGACAAACAGGAAATGCTGAGAGATTTACGTGAATGTCTGTCTATAGTATGTACATTCCTCTGGTGGAACAGGGGGGGATCAGTGTGTGACAGATGTCCATTTTGACCCCGTTGTTTGTAGCTCATACTCAGTTGCCACTGTAGGATGCCAAAAGAGGAGGGCAGAGTCAGAGAGAGTGGAGGACAGAACTGAAGTGTAAAGTGATGGTCAAGTGAGATGGAAAAAGAAGAATCCACATTATTTTTAGCCATACTATTTGATGGTTTGCAGTACAGTTTGGTACGAAAATTCATGGTCCTCCGAAGTTTTCTGCTGACTTTGATAAAAAATGCCTTCTTCACTACCTGAAATTTAGACGTGTCACTTATTTTAAGAATCTGAACATCTACTATATAGGTTGACATACTTTTTATAAAGAAATTTGTAATTTCAAGACATATGTATCCTAATTCTGTTGTAAATCCCTTATCTTTTAATCTAGCACAGGTAAAAATGTGTAAATTATTTGGTTTAATAATCAGAATACCTTTATTCATCCCACAGAGGGCACACATTTACATATACATTTGTTACAACAGGTAAAGAGACAAAGATAGCTTAATATCACTGAAGAAGCATGCATACAAATATTAAAAGATAAAACTAGAAATAACACAATTTACAAAAATACACAGTAGTAGTAACAGTTTAGCGATATAGCAGCCATGTGAAGGTATTAAAGGTGGAAGTATATATTGCACAGCTATTTAAGGTATTTATACAGTATATATTGCACATAAGTAGCATTGCACAACAGCGTGTTTTAGTCTTTGTTGTTATATGTGTGTGGCGGTCTACTAGGGGCCATGGTGGTTGTAAAGTCTGATCTCTGCAGGAAGGAAGGACCTGCGGTATCTCTCCGTGAGACAGCGGGGGTGCAGCAGCCTGTCGCTGAAGGAGCTGCACAGTGAGGACAGGGTTTCCTGGAGGGGGGGGGGG